>NC_046172.1:73584744-73665385 GCF_011064425.1 Rattus rattus
ACTTTATATTAAAAGTAAATTGAAATAAATAAGATGACGAAAATCATATAAATCGTATAAAAACACCCCATGAAATACAAAATGTTACTAAAAATAACAGGGGCACTTTAAAAATAAATATCAATATATCAATAAGTGAAATCATATCCTTATAAGTTCTACGACAAAGTAACCCCACAATACAAAAAGAGATAAGACAGAGGGAGGAAAAACAGACAATTTTGGTAGTACCAATTTGAAAATACTCTGCTTTTGTTACTGAATATAATTGCTAGGAATGAAAATTAAACCAGCAAATAAAAGTCTTTAACAAGACAAAAGCTCAAATAGACTCAGTATATGTTAATCTAACACAAAATGATAGAATAATAGTGTGATATTATTTAGATGCAGACATGACATAGTCTCCATTATATAATGCACATTATATTCTATATGCTCTTACTAAATTAAAGGGCTATAAATAATGAAATCCATTCTGATAATAGTATAAAAATTGAATACCATTTGACAATGAAAACTCTGCGACAAATAAGAAGAAATTCTACAACAAATAGAAATGATTCATAAAGGAGATCTTTAGCATAAGCATAAAATATTTCAATAAGAATAATGTCAAAATATACCAAATTTATAGATTTTACTGGAGCAATCCATGGAAGAATTTTGAAATATTGATGACTATATAAAGGTTTAAACTTTATTGGCTTTTTCAAAAATCAAAAAATGACTCAAATTAATGGAATCCAAAATGAAAATCCTTGCATTATTAATCAGATATGTAATTGTAAACACAGTTATAAAGTTTTACCTTGAGAGAATTATCACTGGTCCTTGATGTATAGACACATGCAATCTCTTTTTGGACAATTATCTTTGTTAAAAGACTTGACACAATGTCAATCTGGTATGATTTTTTATGGGTCATTTATATACACTTCAGTTTGTTGTCCCCCTCAGTTCCCCAACCCATTGCCTCTGAGAAGGTGCCCCTTAAGATTCCTGCTTCCCTGGAGTCTCAAAGTCTCAAGGATAAGCACTTCTTCCTGTAGTCAAACCAGGCACACCTTTGCTATATATGTGCCAGGGCTTCCGCCAGGACAAGTAAGTATACTCCTGTTTGATGGCTCAGTTTTCTGGGGTTCCTGTGTATTTTGGGTTATTTTGGACTGGTCTTTTATCTTGGTTGCTCTTCCATTCATTCTTGGACCTCTAGACTTCTCTCTTGCCCTGCCCATATCTATCCTGTCCATTTTCAGCCTCTTTCTTCCTCTTCCCCGAGGTTCTACTTTCCTCTGAATCCCCCAGCTGTCACTCTTATTTTTGGACATTGTTTTCTTTTTTGTTGTATATTTTGTTATTTTATATTTTCAAATGTTATCCCCCATTGCTGGTGCCTCCTCCGAAACCTGCTATCTCACCCTTATTCTATTAAGGTGTCTCCCACCAAATATTCATGCCTGACTCCCAGTCCTGACATCCCCAGCCTGCACTGGGATGTTGACCGTGACAGGGTTAAGTACCTCTCCTCTCATTATTTTGCCCACAAGTGTAACCTCTGCTAAATATGTGGCTGGTACCATGGGGTCCATTCCTGTATTCTTGAGATGCTGGTTTAGTCCTTGTATGTGGATCCTGGGGTCTGGTTGGTTGATATTGTTGTTCTTGTGTGGGGGTTACAAACTCTTCAGCTCCTTCAGTCCTTTCTGCAACTCCTCAATGGGGACCCTTTCTTACTCAATAGCTGACTACAAGCATCTACCTCTGTATTTGTCCAGGCTCTGTAAAGCTGTCTTAAGACAGCTATATCAAACTCTAGTCAGCATACCACCTCTTGGTGTCTAATAGTGACTGCATGTGGGATAGGATCCCCATATGTGAGTGGTCTCTACATGGCCTTTCATTCCGTCTGCTCATTTTGTCTCATTTCCTCCTGTAGGTGTTTTTGCTCCTGTTCTAAAATTACTGGGCATCCACATTTGGAATTCCCTTCTTCTTGAGCTTCAGATGGTCTGTCAATTGTACCTGGGGAATACTGAACTTTTGGGCTAGTATCTACTTATCAGTGAGTATAAACCATATGTGTTCTTTTTGACGATTGGGTTACATCACTCAGGATGATACTTTCTGTTCCCCCTAAGGAAATAGAAACAGTCATTAAGTCTCTGAGAAAAAAAAAAAAGCCCGGGACAGATAGTTTAGTGAAGGATTCTCTCAGACCTTAAAGAAGATCTAATACCAATAGTCTTCCAGACTATTCCACACAAGAAAAACTGTAAGGGACAGTCAATCCATTCTTTGAAGCCATAATGACACTTATCCTAAGCCACAGGAACTCTAAAAGAAAGAAATTTCAGACCAATTTCCCACATGAATATCAATGCAAAAATGCTCAGTAAATTTCATGCCAAATTGGATCCATTGCATCAAAGATCACTAACCACTGATCCAAGTAAGCTCCCTTTCAGGATGCCAAGAACTGGTTCAATATATGAAAAACATCAAAATCCTGTATAAGCAAATTCAAGGAAAATAATCACATGATTATTTCATTTAGATGCTGAAATTCAATACATCTTCGATAAAAGACTTGTAAAGATGAGGAATTTAGGTCCCATACCTAAATACAGTAAAGCAATATACATAAAACCAATAGCCGCGCATCAATCTAATGGAGAGAAATAGAAGCAATCCCCACTAAAATCAGGGGGACTAGGTGAAGGCTGCCCTCTCCCTTCCTATTCAATATAGCACTTAAAGTCCTATTCAAACAATTAGACAACAAAAAGCGGTCAAGGATATAAATTGGCATGGAAGAAGTCAAAATATCACCATTTGGCAAGATGATATGCTGATGGTATACCTTACAGCGACCCAAAAATTCAAGAGCTCCCTGTGGTTGATAAAGCAATTCAGAAAGTGGATGGATATAAAAGTAACTCAAACAATTCTGCTTCAACCTTCCTATGCTCAAAGGATAAACAAGGTGAAAGAAATTAAGGAAATGATACCCTTCAAAATAGCCCCAAATAATATACAACATGCTATGACACTAACAGAGTGAAAATCTGTAATAAGCAATAACTGAATCTCTGAAGAAAAAGAAGTGAAGAGGAATTCAAAGGCGGGAAGATTATGTGCTCATTGATTGTACGATTAATGGTTAAAATGGCCACCCTTGCTGAAAGCACTCTACAGATTCAATGCAATCCTATCAAAATTCTCAATTCTTCATAGATTAGGAAGATCAATTTTACCAAAAAAATGAAAAGCCAAAAACCGTGATAGTGAAAACTATTCTCAACTCTAAAAAAAGAGCATTAGTGGACTCCAATATCCCCCGACCTCAATCGTATTACAGAACAATAGTGATAAATACTATATAATATTGAGTACACAAGAGGCAGGGAGGTAGTTCAACTGAATATGATTGAAGACTCGAAATGAACCCATACACCTACGTTCACTTGATCTTTGATAAAGGGTAAAACTCTCAATGGAAAAAAGACATCATTTTCAAACCAATGGGTCTGGATTCAACTTTGGAGAAGATCCAGCATATAGAAGATAGCTAATTGACCCCACTCTTATTTCCATGTACCAAGCATGAGTCCAAGTGGATCAAAGATATCCACAGATAATGATACATTGAAACTAATAAAAGAAAAGATAGGGGAAGTATCTTGAACACATGGACTGAGGGGAAATTTTCCTGAACAGAACACCAATGGCTTGTGCTCTAAGATTAAGATTTGAAAAATGGGACTTCATAATATAGTAAAGTTTCTATAAGGCAAAGAACACTGTCAATAGGACAAAATGACTACCAACAGCTTGGGAAAAGTTCCTAATAAATCCTATGATATCCAACAAGAGGGCTGCTAATATCTAATATATATAAGAACTCAAAAGTTAGTAATGACTTCCAGATTCGAAATAACCTATTAAAGTGTTGTACAAGCTTCGTCCAAGTGGATCAGGACTTCACGTTAAGCCATACACTCAAACTAATAGAGAGAAAAAATGGGGAAGAAGCTGGGAACACATGGGCACTGGAGAAAGTTCTGAACATATACGAATGAAACATGCTCTAAGACCAGAGATAGACAAATGGGATCTCCTTAAGGCTTCTAAAGCTTCTGTAAGGCAAAAAAACTATCATTAGGGACAAAGCGGCAATCAAAATTAGGAAAAATATCTTTACCAATCCTACAACTGATGAGGCTAATATCCAAAATATACAAAGAACTCATAAAGTTAGACTGCAGAGAGACAAATAATCCTATTTTAAAAAATGGGGTTTGAAGCTAAACAAAACATTCTCAGCTGAGGAATATCAAATGGCTGAGAAGCACCTAAAGAAATGTTCAACATCTTTAGTCATAAGGGAAATGCAAATCAAAACAACCGTGAGAATCTATTAGAATGGCTAAGGTCAAAAATTCAGAAGACAACAGATGCTGGTGAGGATTTTGAGAAAGAGGAACACTCCTCCATGGTTGGTGGGATTGCAACCTGGTACAACCACTCTAGAAATCAGTCTGGAGGTTCCTCAGAAAATTGGACATTGTACTACTAGAGGACACAGCTATACTACTCTTGAGCATATACCCAGAAGATGCTCCAACATACAACAAAGATAAATGCTCCACTATGTTCATAGCAGCCTTATTTATAATAGCCAGAAGCTGGATAGAACCCAGATGCCCTTCAAAGAAGAATGGATGCAGAAAATGTGGTGTCTGCAATGGAGATACTACGGCTATCAAAATAATGACTCAATGAATTTCTTTTAGTAAATGGATGGAACTAAAAATATCATCCTGAGGAGGTAAACCAGTCACATAAGAACAGAAATGGTATGCACTCATTGATAAAGGGATATTAGCCTAAAATCTTGGAATACCTAAGAAAAAGTTTATAGATCATATGAAGCCAGAGAAGGAAGACTAAAATATGGATGCTTGATTAGTTCTTAGAAGGGAGAGCAAAATAGTCATGGGAGAAAATACAGAGAAAGAGTGGAACTGGAACTGAATAAAAGGTCATACAGAGAATGTCCCACCTATGGACCCATCTCATATGCAGTCAACAAATGCAGTCACTATTAATAATGCCAAGAAGTGCTTGCTGACATGAGAAAGATATGGGCGTCTCCTGTGAGGCCCTACCAGAGCCCTACTAACACAGGTGAGGATGCTTAGAGCTAATCAGTGGAATGAACAAGGGGACCCCAATGGAGGAGTCAAGAAAAGATTGTAGGAGCTGAAGGGATTTGTAACACCATAGGAAGAACAACAGTATCAATCAACCAAATACCACCAGAACTCCCATGGACTAAATGACCAACCAATGAGTACACATGGAGGGGCCCCTGACATCAGCCACATATGTGGCAGAGGATGGCATTGTCAGCATCAATTGGAGGAAAAGCCCTTGGTCCTGAGAAGGCTCGTTTCCCCAGTGTAGGTTAATGCCAGGGCCTTGGGTGAGTAGTAATGGGAACACCCTCAATAGACGAAGAGGGAGGGGACTAGGAGTATGGGAGAGGGAAAAAAGCAGATAACATTTGAAATGTAAATACATAAAATATCCAAGAAAATTTATTTAAAAAATTGGAGTGTAAAATTAAATATTTTTTAAATAATCACTAATATTGATGAAAAATAATATATTCCTGCCTGATCTACAACATTGCTATAGGATTGAATAAAATGTCTATGAAAATTCTAAAAAATAATTTTAAAAAGTTCTAGAATAAATGCATTATGCTGTAATAACAAAAAATGGAAAATAAATATATGGCACATGAGCACCATGAGATAATTACTTAATAATAACTAAAAACAAAATATTAGTATGGATTTTCTTTTTGAAAGTATAGTGTATGACATCATAGTTTTGCACAGAGTGAATTAAATTCAAGTCTCTGTGGGGATATGATGCATGGAAATTCTGAATTCAGACATCTCCTGTGCTCTGTGTAATACTGCCTAAAGTTATCTGGTTTAAAATTTTATTCTTTGATGATAATAAATTCTAAATATAACACTTCACTGAATTTTATATGTCATTTTAATGAATTTTCAAACCTAGTAATGCTTATATAATAATTTTTATTGCTTTATCTTCTTTATCTTCTTAACATTATAATTTTCTCCAAAATTTTGTATAACAAAAAAGAAAAACACGCAGTATCAGGTTGCTGTAGAGATTGACCCAACTTGCACAGTAATGGACTGATTTTGTAGACACACACAGAGAAAAAGCTAGGATTGGGTGAGACAAAAAGTGTTCATGATTGTGAGGAGAGCAATAGCAATATTCTGCATATTTACTATATACAGCTGAACAAGGAAGCAAAAGTTTGTATATAAATGAACAAAAAATGTCAGGTTAGCTAAAATTTGGTTGACAGGTCAAGTCCATATAGGTGCTCAGTCTCCAGGATGCTCTGGAATAAGGCTGTGGTTAATGCTTTGCATAATGTGAAAGTCTGAACTGTGGACCACAGGACTTTTGCCTTCCCCTCGAGAAGCTTTATGCAAGAAAGCTTTATGACTCTTATGAGTTTGAGACACTGGGAGTTCATGTCATGGATGGTCTTATACTATAGGTTGTCATCCACACTGGTACATTGCTTCCACATACCAGATGGCCTCACAGTGGCTTTCTATGAATGATTCATAGAGTTATTAATTCATAATAATTGCACTAATAAGAAAAGCTATTTGTAGAATTTAACATAATTTTACCTTGACTTGGCTTTCAAAAACCATGAAAAAACCCTCATTTCAATAACTTTTAATTAATATGGACAAAAATCTACATTAAGCAGATATCAAGTGAGTCTAATAAATAATTAAAAATTAATTTTGAGAGAAATGAAATGATAACTCTACATATAAAATCAACTATTAAAACATTCCATACCAAGATTAAAAAACAAAATTCACTATAACTGTTTCAAATTTAAAAAGAAACTCTATTTATGGAAAAAATACTCACCATATTAGTGAAAAAACATCCAGGTAACATTGTGTTGGTTGTTAAAGACTAGCTATTTCTCCCAAAGTTAAAAAGACCATTAATGTTGCCAACTATGCATCTTCTACTAAATTTAAGTATTGGCTATATTTGAGAAAGTTGGAAAAAGAAACATACTAAATATACTAAGATAAGAAGAAAATACTATTGCTTTTTAACATATTATAGGAAATAATAGGAAATTCATTAAATTTCATGAGTGTAGCTAGACATAGGATATGAGCTCAGTATAAAAAAGTTATTTTTATATAACTTCAGTTTTAGAAACTGAAAAATTAAACTACTGAAACAATTTAATGAACATTTACATCAAAACTAACAAACTAAGGAAAAATTCTAAAGAGTATTATAAAATTGATATGCTGAAAACTATTAAGTAATCCTGACCTAAATGAGGAAAAATACAAGTACAAAAATCTATCAAATAAAAGTAGGAAGAATTATTCTTCAATTTCAAAAATGTATGCAAATGCTATAATGATGGTAAAAATATGATTTGGACATAAGGACTGACTCAGAAAATTTATTAAATTAGGCATATTTTTTTGTTGTTCCCAGGGCTTTTATTTTAGAATTCTCTGGGTCAAGCTATTCTAACTGTAATTTTGAGGGTTAGCCTTGAGTTTCTCTGAAGAAGCCAGTTGGCAATGATTTACACTGATTTCTATAACCTTTGCCCTTGAAAGCACACTTTTGCTGTTACTATGGAGACTTGAAGAAAAAAGGCATCAAAACCTCTGAAATTGAGATGAATATTAGCACTGGCCTCCCATGTGAGTGCTGGAAACTAAACTCATTCTGTGGAATAGCAATAATATTCTCATCAACTTACACATCCTTCTAGTTCTTAAGGCATTTGTATTTGAAGTAAAAGTAAATATTTTTAAAATCCTCCATCCATTACTATACACATCTGTGAATATATTAAAACCATTAATCCTATAGCTTAAAGACTTAATTAAACAGCATGTCAATAGCATTCTTAATAAAAGTACTAAAATAATGAGCACAATCATATATTATAGTACTATGTACTGCTAACCAATTTAAATTGTGATGACCATTATAGTTTGACAGTTTTTTGTAGCAATATAATTGAGTAACAACGAAAAGATTTGACTTTCACGCTTTCAGATTTTTCAGTCCAGACGACTTTTTACCCTATTATTTTGAATCTGAGATGAGACTGGATCTATAAGTAGAATGATGAAGCTGTTTAAATTAAGGAAGCATGTGTAGGGATAGATTTTCCTAAAATACAGAGTTAGCATTAAAAGAAGCTGAACTTCAATGTATTAAGTGAAAATATACCTGTATTGAAACTTTTAACATCATGCTGTGGAAAATTTTACAATATTGTTTAAATAATATGCCTTGAGATCCTTTGTATTTAGTCTATTTAAGTTTAACCTTATTTTAAGAGAAAAATATAACCAATCTTACTATGCCACAAATTTCCACTGTAAACTGTTTTGACAACCTAAGCTAAATGCAGTTTAGTAGTTTTGGCTCTTTTGATTCCAAGGGTGTTCCTGGGTTAGAACTCTGTGTGTGTGTGTGTGTGTGTGTGTGTGTGTGTGTGTGTGTGTGTGTGTGTTTCTGTGTCTGTGTCTGTGTCTGTATCTGTGTGTGAGTGACCGAGACAGAGAGAGAAACAGTGAGATGTACAGTTGTAAAAATACCTGTTGAAGTAATTAGATACTGTATTGTTTCATCATATCCTGCACTCTGCTATATTAATTGTTGGACAAGATTTTATCCATGAATTCACTAGAGTGTGTTCCTAAGTGTGATTCAAGGAAATATAGTAACACAGATGTATATATAATTTTCACTCTATTCAGAGTAAATAATTGAAGTTTATTAAAGTGTTTTTTTTAAAGAGGCCTATTATTTGAAACAATGAAATGCAATTACTTTTCCTTAGATATGCAGCATTTGAAGAAATGCAGTCGTATTAGACAGTAATAACAATCGTATTAAGAACTCTATAAATTGTTTGAAAACATACTATGTAACAAATGAGTTACTTTAAATATATAAATGAAGTCTTTTAGTGCTACATGGATTACTTTTCTTTTGAGATTTTCTTCCTCAGGAAGGTTAATAAAGCATGAAACAATCATGAAAGGAAAATCCACAAGTTTTAAAAATGTGATGGAAGTAAAATCTAATATTGTGCAATTTAATTAGAAAATGGATGTAAGGAAAAAGACTTGGATTTATAGAAAACAAATATATATATATATATAATATGTTAATATGTATGTGTGTAAATATATATGTATACATGTTCCTATCTATTCATATATTTCTTAAAACAAAGGTTTATAAAAAGTAATAAAATGTAGTCATTCAGAATTTCTGAAAAATCAAATGAAATAATGGAAATTATTTCAATACTTTGTTAATTTCAAGCCACAAGTCCCCTCTAACTACTAATTTAAACACAAGGGGTTAATTTTAAATGTAAAATTATCCCTACATGTTCTTGCTTTAAAGTTTAATAATGGGATATTATAACTGGGATATTTTCAGATATGGTCAATTTTCTGGTAAGAAAAGCTAGAGATTTTCAAAGATTTTTTCTATACATGAAAAAATGTACTTCTAAATATATTAGTTATATTTAATTTAACACCACAATTATAGAATTTTTATTGATGGCTTTTTAAATATGCATTGACTAATTTATCTCTTCACTATGAACATTATACTGATCACTTCTCATAAATCTCAGCTTGCAGAGATACAATTATAATCTGAGTTCTAGTAAAAAGAATGTCACACACTGAGTATTATAACTTCCTGAGCAAGCAGTACATGAAGATGAATTAGGAGAAAGAGAGGTGAAGAACTAGCAATTTGTGGAATGAAAGTGTAATAAAAGCCACTTGATTGAGAGCCAGATTGTAGAACTAAAGATAAACCTATGGCCTAGGGCATATTTCTCATAACATGAACATTAACAATCTCTAAATGTTCATGTCTAACTTTAGAATCCCAACCCACTTGCTGAATCAGAAAGTGTACAATAAGTGTGATCCAATCTGTGGCAGGCTGCCACAACATTCTTTCATGATATATAGCCAAGAAAGGAGATGGTAAATGATTTGTTAAGTATTTTTCACATATAGATTACATTGAAATATTAATTAGCCTGGAGACAAAGTGTTCACTGAGACAGATGTGAGAAGGCTACATTATTGTGCATTCTTTAATCTGGTGTGATGAGGTGTTAGTAGTATCTCATGTAGCCCATGTGGATATAGAGGTGAATAGTTAATCTGCTTTGCTTCTCAGGCAGGTGACCCCGTTTCTAGCCGTCTGCCAGAGTTCTCTGGATTTGTGAATAAAAGACGCACATGCACATGCGAATGAAAGACACACACTCACACACACATGCGCATTCACACATTCACACTGTTGGGGTAGAAATCTCGGATTGTGTCAGGACAAACCATACCAGGCCAACAGTTACAAGTGGAAAGGTTATGGAAAGGTCTAGAAAAGGAGAGGGATGTGTGTGTGTGTGTGTGTGTGTGTGTGTGTGTGTGTGTGTGTGTGTGTGTGTGTGTGTGTGTGTGTGTGTGTGTGTGAGAGAGAAACATAGAAAAAGGTAGGGTGGAGAGGTGTGGGGGTGACCATGAGTGCGTGGAGAAGAGGGGAGGGAAATGGAGAGAAGGACAAAGTGGGGAAGCAGGTAAACAAGAGAGAGAAAAAGAGAGTAGGGGGAGGGTGCTGAGCAGCCCCTGTTTGCCAAATAACTGTGGGACAGAACAAACCCCATATTGCCAGGCTTAACTGTAAGGGTGGGAGCTTAGACAGGAATGCTAACACACACAACCTTTATATTTTGACATGCCTTGAGTTGCTCAATGGTCAGGCACTTCCAAACCTCCTGGTGGCTAGTACATACTTTCCTCTGGTATTCCTGGGTTAGAACTTTTTCTAAATTTATATTTTATCTTTTGCTCTCCCAGATGCAATAGGCGGAGGTTGCCTGGGTTCACTTTTGATTATTACATGTCTGTCATTGTCGTGCCTTTAATTTTGATTTCTTTTTTTTTTTTTTTTTTCTTCCCTGTCATGGAATTTTCTTCCTCCTTTCCCTTTACGCCTTGCTGTCCAGGAAATCTAAAATTTCTGCCTCTGTCTCCCTACCCAGTCATGACCATTGACAACTTTTTTTCCCAGTCAGAGCCAACTGGGGTCCAGACTTCCTTTAGCCCTACATACAAAACACTGCAAACAGGTTTTTTTTGGGTAACACAATTAGCATAAGAACACAAGCCACTACAGATGGGCTTCAAATTCTTCTTATCATAAAAGAGCTTGAGCTCTTAAACTTCTTTCCTCCAGCTCCCAAAATTTTAGGATTGTTCTAGTATGCTAGTTTGTATTTTATGTTACTAATCATAAAACAGTGATAGTAATGCAATTGCAAAAACCTAAAGAGCTATAACATTTTCAATGCTTTCATACCATTATCCTTTTCTGTGTGTCCTAACTTTAAAAGAATAGGGACATTTTTTCTTCATCAACACATAAAAATAAAAGGAAAAATTCTACTGCTAATGACATTAACTTTATAGATTTGGATCCCAATGAAAGACTTTAGACCAGACTGAATCTAGTCATATATTAACATTACCTTATCTGTACCAGAAGATTTGTCAAATGTAACATACAATATATACTAAATTTGAAGGTTTTTCTATAGGCTGAATAATTTTACTAATCATAATTCTCTTGCAATATTAACGGATTGAATGCTTTCAAGCTTTTACATATTTCAGGGAAAAAAAAGTCACATCAATGAGTGAATTCACCATCTGATCTCGGAATTTTTCTTTGTTTATAATTGGATTCATTTTTTAATATTTATAGTTTACCCATGATGAATATACTAAATGTGACATTTCATTTATTTTTTTCTTAGATATATTTATTTACTTACATCTCAAATTTTATTCCCTTTCCGGATTTCCTGTACATAAGCCCCCATCCCCTCCTCCTCCCCCCTATACATCCCTCTTATTGCCCCCCCATATTTCCCTGCACTGGGGATCCAACCGTGGCAGGACCAAGGGCTTCCCTATCCACTGGTACCCCAACAAGGCTATTCTCTGCTACATATGCAATTGGAGCCCTGGGTGGAATTTTTCTTAAGTCAGCCATAGAAAAGTGACATTTAAGTATATTTCAACAACTTTCACTCTGACAAAAAGTTCTCATTCAAAATAAGTAGGATTAACTATTAGAAGAGAATTGCTATACTACATGTGCATATGTAATAATGATAAGAAAATCTTGTGAGACGTATTTTTGATTCGCTCCTTGTACAAGCAAAAGGAAAGAAATTGAGACTGTTATTACCCTGACAAATAGTATTCATGAAATACTGATATGGATTTTTATATGTGTGCGAGAGAAGATATTTTCATAAACTTTCTTATCAGTCTGTTTAAAATGGTACGTGCTAATTCTTATGGTGAATTTGTTAAAATATTTTTTAAAAGTGTTTATACCACAGGTGAGATTCTTGCTTTTTCTACATACACACTCTATGTTTATCAAGCACACAGGAAGCTGAGTATACTATGTTCATCAAGCACACATGAATTCCAGTAATATTTAAAAACAGTACATGAGTTACAGTGTGATGAAACTTTAGCTATCATTCTGTGAAATATATGGAAAAATGTTTCTGTGTAATTTAAATAATATAATCTGTGTGTTTAAATTCATACTTTATCACACAGTAATATCTATTTTTACATTTTATTAATAGGTCTAGATGTATTTGATATAAAACCAATACTTGGCTATACTTTGAAATATTATATTATTAATCATACCATATTCTTTGGTAGATTGATTTTGTACACTAACACTTAAAGTTCAGAGCATAAGCACAAATGATCTCAGAGTACATGACCTCTATTTAACCAATACAAACACACACACACACACACACACACACACACACACACACACATTGGTTTATTTAACCAACTTTTTATTTAACCAATTTATCTATTATATGTATAAAAGATATAATATTTTAAGAAGATATCTTATATAATATATGTATTCATGCATATTCATATATACATGAATCAAAGTCTTGCTCTTATCAGTCTTTCCTTTAGACTTATAACAAAATGGTGGAAAAGTAAGTATAGTATCAGAACAAAAGAAACATGTACAATATAAAGCCATACTTTTAGTGTTACAGGGACTAGAGGCCACCTATTGCAACCAAAGAATTTTCTATCTTTTTATTATCGGCACTTTAAATGTTTAGTCTATGTGATAGGAATGTTTCCTGTAATAGACATCTAATTTAAACTTAAGAACTTCTGGTGTTCTATATAGGGGTCTAGATGCATAGTTTCATATATAGATCCAAATATAATTTCTCCTGTTTAACTCAAGGAAAAATATATTGCCATTATTTTGTAGGGCCACAAAAATAATTCTTAAAAGATTAGTTTTTAATACTTAGAGTCAAATTATTCAGGAAAATGGCCACATTTTTTCAATATTTCTATACCTTTTAGCTTTATTCACTTAATGTTATATCAGGAAAGTAAAATTCATTAATTATTTCTTCTTATCTGAAAACAAATATCTATTCATATTTAAATTCCCAAATTATATTGTATAATTTGTGAAATTAACATTAAACATAAGTTGATGTTCTCCTGTTTCATTATATGACTCTTCATTTGTGTAATAATAAAATACGTGCATTTTACAACCACAGAATATTGACCAACATTTTGAGTCACACTAAATTACACAGGAGAAAAACTATTTGGTCAGAGCCTTGGTCAAATGGTTCTTGGAATAAATTTCAAATCCATATTTCTTTCATAGTAGTATTCTTCAATTTCTATAAATTACAGTATAATATTATATATATTTAAGTATTAAATTGTGAATAAATTATATATAGTAGGATGAGAATTTTTGGAACATTCAAATATATATGTATTAAAGGGTATGTACATATAAAAATATTAAATAATATTTTGTTGTTTTACATGCCCATACACATGGTATGTTTAGCTTCAATACAAATTTCATAGGAAAAATGATATGATTAACGGTTATTGAAGCAAAAGTCTTCTATTATTTTTATCCATGTGTTGTTATCTCCTATTTCTTCACTAGCTTTTTAAAAGATGGAAATGAATGTTTTGCTTGTTTAAAATACCTTTCTATTATCAAAATGACTGAGAAGAACAAAGAATATTTGAATAAATGATACCAATGATTTATTCTTGGTTCATAAGGAGTTCAAGAACCCTCAATCCTGATATTAATTGTTCATGTTAGAATGAGTTACTTACCTTCTGTGATTTTTGCCCATGAACACATATTAAATGAATTATATGTCTATTGAGCACCTAGCTATTTTGAAACACTTGAGTATTTCAAAAAACTTGAATGAGACACTGTTTAAGGTTTTCTAGCTTCTTGGAGCACAGAAAACATTTTGGAAAAATGCCTACCAGAATGAATATTAAAGTTGACAGGTACACAAGATAGAGTATTAGTCAGTGTTATATATGAAAAAATACTAAGAGCTTGAAGAGAGAGCAACTGAAGAATGAGAGAAAGTAATATTTGTGATATAGATGAGAAAGTATAGGATGTAGTCAGAGAACATGGGGTTTTAAATATCAATTCTTTAATATCTAGCTCTATTATGACATTTGATAAGTGCATAAGAATATAGTTGATAGTGATATGGAATATATATTTGGTATATATAGTAGCTGAATGAGAGCGCTCCCACCGGCTCATATATTTGAATCCTATTTCCCAGCCGATGGAAGTGTTTAGGAGAGATTACAAAGGTTATTACTAAGGTTGGGCTTTGATATTTCAAAAACCCATTGCAAGCTTAATCTTTCTGTATTTCTAATGTCTGCCTGTAGATCAGGATATAAGGTCTTTACCACTGCTTTAGTGTCATGCCTACTTGTAGATTGAAGTGTTCCCTGATATGATGGTTATACACTAAGCCTCTGAAACTATATGAAAACCCCCCTAAAATCCTTCCTTCTATAAATCACCTTGGTCATGGTGTCTTTTCACACCACTAGAATAGTAACTAAGACAATAGTCAAAGAATAAAATTGAATGTGAAATTCCTTAATTCCTAGACTGAATGGCTGGCTGCTCTACCTGTAAAGAGGATCATTAAATTGGAAAGTTTTGGATTATTTTGGTTTGTGATATTTTTATTTGCATTCCCTGTTTAATAATAGAGTTTTTTAAATTAGAATATATGACTGAGGGTTGGGGTTTAGCTCAGTGGTAGAGCGCTTGCCTAGCAAACGCAAGGCCTTGGGTTCGGTCCCCAGCTCCGAAAAAAAAAGAAAAGGAAAAAAAAAGAATATATGACTGAGGATGGGGCTCATTGTTTGACCATTTGCCTTCAATGCTTAGAGTTTCAAGGTCAGTATTGGCATACATTATTCTAGATGTCTGAATATCAATAGGGTAATCGAAAAATATTATGGGATAATGACTTTCAAATATCATAAAAGAGAAAGAAAGATTTAAAATTAGCTCAAAGTAGTCAATAAGCAAATGAACCTTGTGATAATTTTAAACTCAGATAGCAATCACTTAAGCCTATGCTCTATTGATTTCTGAGAAATATAGCAAGAAAAATTCACTTACATAAAGAAAATAATGAAGAACATTTCAGAAACAAAAGCAATCTATTCAAAATCAAGGAGCAGAAATGACCTCTATTTGTTTTATGAGCAGATTAGCTCTAAGCAATAATGGCAGAAAGTAATTAATAGAAATAGGACCTTCTTGGTGAGATAAGCAGAGTTGTATTTTTTCCTTTATACATTCCTACCACAAAATTCATTAGAAAAGCCAACTTAATATAGAATGGTTTTGTTTCAGCTTATAATGCAAGTGGATATAGTCATCATAGTGGTGATGAGATGGTTAAAGGAGCAGAAGTCTAGCTGGTCACATTGTTTCCACAATCAAAAAAAGTTATTAATTCTTCTATTCAGCTTTATTTTTCTATTTCACCCAATCTGGAACTCCATTCCACTGACTAGTTTTGCCCACATTTATGATGAGACTTACAACCTTAACTAACCTTACTTTAAAATGCCTTAGAGACATGCTATGAGATTAGTTTCTATATGAATTCTAAATCGGCTCAAGTTAACAATTAAAAAAAATCTGTCTTAGTTAGGATTTTACTTCTGTGAAGAGACACCATGACCAAGGAAATTCTTATAACAACATTTAATTGGGACTGGCTTATAGTTTAAGAGGTTCAGCCCATTATTATCAAAGTGGGAACACGGCAGCATACAGGCAGCCATGGTTCTATATCTTTACCTTAAGGCTGGTAGCTGAATACTGATTTCCAGGAATACTTCCTAGGGTATTAAACCCCCAAATCACAGTAACACATATACTCAAACAAGGTCACACCTCCCAATAGTGCTACTCCTAAGGCCAAGCATATACAAACCATCACACTGTTATCACACTAAGGCCAAAGACACGATGAATTTGATACCTTACATTTAAATGACTTTCTAAAATTTAGAATTTTTTTATGTAGAAGGGCTCATATAATATCCCCATGACCTTTATAATTATTTTTGTGTATATTTAAGCATAAGGAAATAAAATCGATCATACTAATTTACAAACTCAACAGTAAAGGGCTTTAAAGAGCAAACTGAATTTATCTTGACTTTGGTTTTAATAATTTATAAAGGAATATTTACTGGACAGCACTCTATTAGATAATTGTAAACGTTGCTTTCCAATATAATATTCTATACATACCATGAATGAAATGTCCAATGTAGATTTTTGAAGAGTAGGAAAACTCAAATGATTTTTTTTTAATTTTAAATTTAGCTCAACTTTTCCAAATGTAACTATGAACTGAATAGCATAAGGAACCTCACTTTATATTTCTATCTATATAAAATTTATTTTCTTGTCTGCCCTGCTCCAAACTAAATTAAAAAAAAAAAGAAAAGAAAAGAAAAAAAAAGAAAACTGTGGTAGAATTGGAATAATTTCATGAAAAGTTTGTGAAATTTTTTTTAATTGGATATTTCTTTATTAACATTTCAAATGTTATTCCCTTTCTGGTTTCCTGTCTATAAGCTCCCCATGCCCTTCTTCTATAAGGGTGTTGCCCTCGACCACACCTTCCCACCCCCCACCCGAAATTCCCTTACACTGCGGGTCTAACCTTGGCAGGAAGAAGGGCTTCTACTTCCTTTGGTTCCCAACAAGGCCATCCTCGGCTACATATGCAGCTGGAGCCAAGAGACAGTCTTAGGGTAATGGTTTAGTCCCTGGGAGCTCTGGTTGGTTGGCATTGTTGTACTTATGGGATTGTAAGCCCCTTCAGCTCTTTCAATCCTTTCTCTTCTTCCTCCAATGGGGGTCCCATTTCAGTTCAATGGTTTGTTGCAAGCATTCGCCTCTGTATTTGATATGTTCCATCTGTGTCTCTCAGGAGACATATATAACACGTTAATGTCAGCATGCACTTCTTAGCTTCATCAATCTTATCTAGTTTTGGTGGCTGTATATATATGGGCCACATGTGGGGCAGGCTCTGAATGGCCATTCCTTCAGTCTCTGCTCCAAATTGTGCCTCCAAATACCATACTATGAATTTTTTTTTGTTCCCCCTTTAAAGAAAGAGTAAAGCATAGACACTTTGGTCATCCTTCTTCTTGGGCTTCATGTGGTCTGTAGATTGTATCTTGGGTAATTTGAGCTTTTGGGCTGAGTTTCATTTTGAGCTCTAAACAACAAAAACAACAACAATAATTACATTAAACAAAAATTCGAACATTAAGTTTCATGTTAGACACGTATTTTAATGATAAATCAAGCTTTATTTCAGAATTGTAAACTTGATTTAATATTTAATTACAGGTCTTATTGACCATAGTAAAAGAATAACCCAATATATAACTTGAAAATGCTACATAAAACATCCATTTATGTGTCCTCTGGGGCAGCTCTGCAAATAGATGTTTTTGTGATGATGGCAATGTCTGTTTGTCTACCTATGACATGAGTTAGTGGCTATATGTGTATACAGAACTAGATAACAATATTATAAACCCATGTACCTCTGATAAATGTGAATCATTCCAAATAGCTGCAATTACTCTCCTGGTAGGGCAGGTCTAGAGTTTTCAGTTTGGATCCCTCCTGAGCAACCAAAACAGAGGAGTCCAGCAAATGTCCACATGCAGTGTGCTCCTGACCTAAGAAGAGCTGAGGTTGTTCAGTGTTGAGATTTAAATGTAAATAATACCAACAGATGACACTTGATACAAAAACCAGTATATAGAAATGTTAAATAGAGCAGCTGATGCAAAAAGGTCAAGGAATTGTTTTCTTGGGCAGTTTCCTGGTAGTCCTTATTAAATTGCACTGAACTGAGAGAAATATGCTTTTACAGACTGTTGAATGAGATATTTACATATATATCCTAGAGAATAGGTAATTGAAGTTATAAGTGTAAGAAACAAAAGCTTACATGGTTTGCAAGATCATATGGTACAGCTTTGATGTGGCACACCCACACATAGCTAAGTTTACCTATCTTTGAAGAACTCTAGACATAAAAAAAAATGTTGTGACACCATATTGTGAAAATCCAAACCCATAGCCTATATGGCTCTGCTGTATACTGTTCTGAGAACTGCAAGGTAGGACAGAATCTACATTTAAAAACAACCAAGACATCATTTACTTGAGATAAAACATATAGTTCAGAGAGATGGCAATTGATGGCTTCACTCTTAGCTGATAATTCTGATATTCCCATGCAGATAAATCTATTCTGCATTGGGCCTATTTGGTAATCTGTTACTCCCATGCTATCGTGTGCATTATGTCTCGTTTCTTCTCTTCTAAATTGTGTTTCTGAAGTTTCTCTATAACCTCTAATATTTATTTTTTTTTTAAATTTATTTATTTTATGTGTGAGAGTACACTGTAGCTGTCTTCAGACACATCAGAAGAGGGCATCAGATCTCACTTCAGATGGTTGTGAGCCACCATGTGGTTGCTGAGATTTGAACTCAGGACCTCAGGAAGAGCAGCTAGTGCTCTTAACCACTGAGCCATCTCTCCAGCCCCACCTCTAATATTTCTATCTGAGAAAGTGGACAACTGCAGCTTTAACTGTGTAGGTGCAACAGAGCAAAGGACCTTTCCTTTTATTTTCTCTTTTATTGGATATTTTCTTTATTTACATTTCAAATGTTATCCCCCTTCCCAGTTTCCCCTCTGCAAATTGCCTATCTCATCTTCCTGCCCCTGTTTCTACAAGGGTGCTCCCCAGCTACTCCTACCTCATCATCCTGGCATTCCCCTTCACTGGGGGCATCAAACCTTCACAGGACCAAGGCCCTCTCTTCCCATTGATGCCAAATAAGGCCATGCTCTGCCACATATGCAGCTGGAACCATGAATCCCTCTATGTAAACACTTTGGCTGATGGTTTAGTACCTGGGAGCTCTGGGGACCTGGTTGGTTGAGATTGTTGTTCCTCCTACAGAGTTGTAAACTCCTTCAGCTCCTTTAGCCCTTTCCCTAACTTCTCCACTGGGGTCCTCGCTCAGTCCAGTGGCTGACTGCAAGAACTTTTCCATAAGACAGCAAAATAAGTTTAGCCAGTACAAAGAACATGTCTAACTAATTGACCTCATAAAAACTACATGCAGAAAATATGAGAAAAAATGACAGAGCCTTATGTTGATCAGAGATTTTATAGTTTTAGAGTTTTATGGTATGGTATATTTTAAATTTGTAATTGAAATGACATTAGCAGCAATTTTCATCATGTAAATTTAGTCTACAACCACAATGACAAAGATTGCTTTGAAGACAGACAGAAAATTGAAATATGTAATTTGACTTGAGAGTGATGAGATTATTTTGTGCTTAGAGGTTGAAATTCGGACAATTTATATTAGGCTTTTATTTACCTGAGTCATTAGGAGAGAATGGTTTAGAAAACTATGATATGCCTCTAGTAACACAATAACAAGGATCCATTTATCTGATTTCCCCTGAAGTATGATTTGTCAATTTAGCAGATATATGACAACAGTTGGCTAACTTATCCCAGGAATTATAGAGCCTGTGCGGTGGGAAGTGTAAACAATGCAAGCAAGAGAAGTCCCTGTAGGAGAGTGACAACTGGACCCCTTGCCATTTAGCTTTAAAAAAGGACAATCATTAGGTTTGATGTGTTCATTGTAACAATTTCTAGAAATACAGAATGCACTAAATAATGAAATTCTGAATTCCTCATTCCTTATATACCTCGTCTTATTATTACACTTAAGAGTTGGAGTATTGGAGATGGAGTTTTAAATTGATTTGTAAACATAAAATCCAATTAAGAAAGAACATTACATACTTATGAACACTTGATCTTTGACAAAGAAGCCAAAAATACACAATGGAAAAAGGAAAGCATCTTCAGTAAATGGTGTTGGTCTAACTGGCCGTCTGTATGTAGAAAAATGAAAATAGACCCATATTTTTCACTTTGCACAAAGCTCAAATCCAAGTTGATCAAGGACTTCAACATAAAACCAGGTACGCTGAATCTAATGAAAGAGAAAATGGCAAGGAGCCTTGAACTCATTAGCACAGGGGGAAATTTCCTAAACAGAACTGCAGTGGCTCAGGCTCTAAGATCAAGAATTGATAAATGAGACCTCTTGATACAGGAAAGCTTGTGTACGGTGAACGACAACATCAATAGGAAAAATCTGCAACCTACAAACTGGGGAAAAGTCTTCACTAACCCGTATCTATATAGAGGCTAATATCAAAATATGTAAAGAACTGAAGAAGCTAAAGACCAAAAAACCCAAGCAACCCAATCAAAATATGGTGTAAAGATCTAAAGAGAGAATTTACAACAGTGGGATCTCGCAAGGCTGAGAAGCACTTAAAGAAATGTTAAAAGTCCTTGGTGATCAGGGAAATGCAAATCAAAATTACCCTACCTTACATCAATCAGAATGGCTAAGATCAAAACCTCAGGTGATAGCACATGTTGGCAAGGATGTGAAGAATGAGGAATACTCCTTCATTGTTGGTGGGATTGCAAACTAGTAAAACTACACTGGAAATCAATCTGGATGATTACTCAGAAAATTGGAAATAGATATACATGATGATCCAGCTATACCACTCTTGGGCATATACCCAAAAGATACTCTACCATACCACAGTGTCACAAGTTCCATTATGTTCACATTGGCATTATTTGTGATAGCCAGAAGCTAGAAACAACATAGATGTCCCACAACAGAAGAATAGATACAGAAAATGGATCATTTACACAATGGAATAATACCCAGCTATTAAGAACAAGGACAGCTTTAAGTTTTGCTGGCAAATGAATGGAATTAGAAAATATCATTCTGAGTGAGGTAAGTCAGACCCAAGAGGACATACATGGAATGTACTCACTTATAAGTGTATATTAGCCAAAGAAGTGCAGAAAACCTAGGATAGAGTCCACAGAACTCAAAAAGGTCAACAAGCTGAAGGGCCCAAAAGGATGCTTCAGTTCTGCTTCGATGGAGAATAAGACGATCACAGGAGGCAGGAGGGAAAAGAGGGTCCTGGGTGCTAAAGGGACAGAGAGGGGAAGAGGGGAACGTGATTAGGCATTGGTTGAGGGGAAAGGACTGGAAACTCTGAGGGCTAGTAGAAATAAAAAAACAGGCCCTCAGGAGGTAAGAGGTGGGGGACCCTCCAGAATATATCAGAGACCTGGAAGAACACTCTCAAATTCAAAGTGACCTTAGATGAAATGCCCTACAGTGGGGATAGGAAACTTGTAGAGCCCACCTCCAGTAGAAAGACAGGGCATCAAGTGAGGGATGGGGTTGTCATCCCACAGTCAAAATCTCTAATCCATAATTGGTCCTGTTGGAAAGAACTACAGGGACAAAAATGGAGAAGAGATGTCCTTTTTGTCAGAAAAAGGACAGACGCAAATTGACATCCAGCTTAAGGGGAGGCTCCAAGGCCTGACACTATTATGGAGGCTATAGAATGCTCACAAAAAGGGGCCTATTATGACTGCTATCTTAAAGATCCAACAAACAGCTGAAAGAGTCAGATGCAGATATGTGCACGCAATCAATAGACAGAAGCTGCTGACTCCCCTGGTGGTATTAGTGAAAAGCTGAAAGAAACTGAGAAGGAGGGCAACCCTATAGGAGGACCAGCAGTTTCAATTAACCTGAACCTCCAAGATTTTTCAAACACTGGATCACCATTCAGGCATCACATACCAGCTGAGATGAGCCTCCAACACATATATAGTCCCTAGCAGGAAACTTAAAATCATGAAAGTTAGTACATGTTTTTATTACTTCCTATAAGTATAGAAGGAGAATGCATAGCAACCAATAACTCTACTAGAGAAATAAATTTCATAACTGCTTAAAATCTGAGAAGTGAATATAAGTTTGCAGTGTTGAAGATAAAATTCCTTTTAAAACATCCTAATAACTAAACAGTTAATTCTGAGTTACTAAAATCATCAGGGCAAATATTAAAGTTAAAGGAGTAAGAAGAAACTTATAGGAATAGCATTATCAGTTGACAGGGTGTAAATCACACTAAAATGAAGCAAAGCCGTTTTGAGTTAGTAGAAAATACAGATATGGAAACTAAAACAATACTGAATTATGTACACATTATTATAATTGTGGTTGCTTGTGGTAACAGCTCTCAACATATTAAGCAATCATATGTAATTTAATTATATTTTGTATTGCATGCTTGTTTTGTACATTGATGGATAATTAAATGGTTCCTTGTACTGTAGCACCCAGAAAAATGTGTACATTTTAAAATAAATGTTACAGCAGTTCATAAAAGTTTCTAGAAGGCTAAGAGTGTATAAAAAGTAAAGTATCTTATGTTGGAAATAGTTTAATTGTGCTTATTTCAATTTGTAATGCTCCAAATCGATTAAGTTTTTTAAACTTCCCTGGAATGTATCTCTTATTTCTAATACTTAATAGTTTATACACAGAATTAAATTTGTACATTCTATGAATTATTCAAGTACATGTGGAATAGGTTTGAAATTTTGAATAAAATATATATAAGACAGATGTGTGTATAGTGTTAAATGTTTGTGTTCCTTAGATAATCACAAAATCAGTGTGTTTGTTTGTACATGCTCACAATCACTTAAGTGACTATTAAATTTCTCTCTTGCTTGCCTTAGAGACACCTAAAGTAATATGTCACAGATTTTTCATCACTTCAAATGTAAACGGTACTCATGGTCATGTTTAAATAAAAGAACCACCTCTAAACAATTTAAAAATGAAAACTTGATATTGCCACTGTGAGCCTTTAAAAAAGATGACAATCCAATTAACACTAAAATGTAAAAACTTTCTGAATATAAATTAGGTATCAGAAAATTAACCCAGTACTTAACAAGCAGTTGTGAGCCAAATGTTACCTTTGGGAAAAGAAAAAGAATAGAATATAAAAACAACTTAAGGAAATTCCCCACCAAAAGGAAGAACCAAGCACACTGTATTATTATTATTATTATTATTATTATTATTATTATTATTATTATTATTATTATTACTATGTTTATACTTGTAAACACTGGAAAGCCTAAAAATAGTGGCTCTGATACATATATATATATATATATATATATTCAATTACTGTTGAGTAGAACATATATATATAATATATACATGTATAGAGAATGAGTAGATGACACACTCAGAAATATTAATATGCATTAATGGATGGGACACTTTTTTAACCATATAAAATGATTTTGAAAATGATTCTTTTTGATACTGTCATATATGCCTATTAAACATTTTGATTGTACTCACCTTATTACCTTAAGTCCTCTTCCATTTTTCCTTTCAACTACATTACTAATTCTTTCTTCTTTTACTTTTATGTTATTTAAAAGTCTATTGTGTTAGTTTGAATGAGAATGGCCCATAGGCATATATATATTTCACATATTTGAATACTTGCTCTCAATTGGAAAAAACTGCTTGGGAAATATGAGAAGATGTTGCCTTGTTGGATTACTTGTGTCTTTATTTAAGGAAACATATCACTAGAAGTTGGTTTTGATGTTTAAAAAGCCCCTGTCAAGCACATTCTTATTGCTTCTCTGCCTGCAACCTAAATATCAAATATGGACTCTTACTTACATATCCAGGACCTTTTCTGCTTGCCTGCTACTATGCTTTCAAACTGTTATGTCCATAGACTCTAACCCACTTGAACTAAAGTGCCCTAAATACCAGATGCATTACTTTCTTTCATCAAATGATGAATAGCTTGAAATTTTATAGTACCCAATAAAAAAAGAAAGAGTGGAGTATCTTTTAACCAAATCTGAAATCTAACAAGATTAATATTATAGAAAATATTGTTACAATAAAGCCCTATTGAATTCTTTCAGATATTCCTTATTAACAATGAAAATTTTATCTATTGAACTATGCTCTATTAATGAAGTAAAATATATTTCTTATAAACAAAAACTGACATTACTAAGGATGTAAGAATGCTGCAAGTTTATATTTCAAAAGAATTGTTATGATTTAATAAATTTAAAAATTGAGTAATTTAGCTATTTTTTCAAGTATTTTTGAAAAAGAACAAATATATGGATGTTAACTGACATAGAGTATGTTACTGTCTGCTGTCATTGAGATTTGGGTAACAATTTAACATGGCCTAACACTCCCACCAACCCTTTGCTTCATCCATAAAACTATATTATACAATTAAAATCGTGATGATGAAGTATAATTGTTATAACACTTAATTGTATAGTTTAGAGAGGTGAAAATAAAATAAATATAAGGGATTTAAATGAAAATTTATATAATTTATTATAGTAATTTGTTGAATAGTTTTGAGTTGAAATTAAAAATCATTTTTTCATACTGGTAATAAATATTCTGACAAAATATAGGAAATATTTATTAACTCTAAAAGATAAAGAAAACAAAACTCTTAACATTAGATATTTGCTATCACCATCATGCTCTGCATAACTCTCTTTCAATGGATAAGGAAGCTGTGAAGTTCAAGAAATACTATCAAATTTTTTTAGTGAGCACACTAGATAGACTAACAATTTGAAAAGCAATTCACTCTTCAAATGTTCACCTGAGCCCGGAGCTGATCCTCTGACACAGTTCTCTATACATAGATTCCGTTGGGTAAGGGCTGAATTCTTAGAAATACGGACAATCCTGAGAGCACAGGTAAGACCACCACTTCTGTCCACATTGCTGGCACAAGAGCAACCCACCTGGAGCCCTCTGGACTCAGGAACTGAGGAGGAGTCTGGGACAGGATCCTTCCAGTTTCTGTCTGCATCCAGAGTGGACTCTGTGACACAGCACTCTGAACCCATATCCCACAAGGGAAAGCCTGTCTCCAGGAATGGTGACACACAGGCATTACAGGAGTGTCAAGCCACTGTCAGAGACAGCAGACAAGCTAACACCAGAGGTATGATGATGGTTAGAAGAAAGGGCAAGAACCTAAACAAGAAAAACCAGAGCCACTTGGCATCATCAAACCAGTTCCCCCAACACAGCAAGCCCTGAATACACAAAAACACTGGAAAAGCAAGATTTTGATTTAAAATCACAACTCATGATATCAGAGGACTTTAAAAAGGACATATATAACTCCCTTAAAGAAATATAGTACAGCACTGGTAAAAATGAAAATATAAACAATAAAGAAATCACAAAAGGAGACAACCCTGGAAATAGAAAACTTAGGAAAGAGATCAGGAGTCACAGACCCAAGCATTACCAATGGAATCCAAGAGATTGAAAAGAGAATCTCAAGAGCAGAAGATACCATAGAAAACATTGAGACAATAGTGAAAGAAAATGTAAATGCTAAAAAGCTCCTAACCCAAAACATCCAGGAAATACAAGACACAATGAGGAGATTAAACCTAAGGATAATAGGTATAGAAAAGCAAGAAGATTCCCAACTTAAAGGGCCAGTAAATGTCTTGAACAGAATCAAAGAAAATAAACTTCCCTAACCTAAAGAAAGAGATGCCCATAAAGAGAAAAGAAGCCTACAGGACTCCAAATACATTGAACCAGAAAAGAAGTCCCTCTGGTCACATAATAGTCAAAACACAAAATCTACAAGACAAAGAAAAATGTACTAAAAGCTGTAAGAGAAAATGGTCAAGTAACATATAAAATAGACCTATCAGAATTACACCAGACTTCTCATCAGAGACTATGAAAGACAGAAGATCCTGGTCAGATGTCACGCAGACACTTAGAGAACACAAAAGCCAAAAACTCTCAATCAACAAACATGGAGAAAAGAAGATATTCAATGACAAAGCCAAATTTAAACAATACCTTACCACAAATATATCCCTACAAAGGATAATAAGTGGAAAACAACACAAAGAAGGAAACTACACCCTAGAGAAAGCAAGAAAGTAATCTTATTTCAACTAACACAAAAGAAGAGAGCCATACAATCATAATTTCACCTCTAACAAAAACAACAGTAAACAACAATCCCTGCTACTTAATATCCCTGGATTCAATGGACTCAATTCCCCAATAAAATGACATAAACTAACAGACTGCATATGTAAAAAAGACCCAGCATTTTGTTGCATACAGGAAAAAAGCCTCAGTGACAAAGATAGACATTACCTCACAGGATAAGGCTGCAAATCAATATACCAAACAAATGGTCCTAAGAAACAAGCTGGAGTAGCCATTCTAATATTGAGTAAAATCTACTTTCAATCAAAAGTTATAAAATAAGATATGGAAGGACACTTCATATTCATCAAAAAAAAAAATCCACCAAGATTTCTCAATCTGGATATCTCTGCTCCAAATGCAAGGACAACTACATTTATATAAAAAAAAATCTTACTAAAGCCCAGAGCACATTACACCTCACACAATAGTAGTGTGGGACTTCAACACCCCACTGTCATCAATGGGCAGATCCTAGAAACAAAAATTAAACAGAGACATAGACAGACTAAGAGAAATCATGAACCGAATGGATTTAACAGATATCTATGCATCCTAAAACAAGAGAATATAGTTTTGTCTCAGCAACTCATCAGGTCTTCTCCAAAACTGACCATATAATCGGTCAGAAAACAGGAAAACAGCCCTAAACAAATACAAGAAGATTGAAATAATCTTATGCATCCTATCAGATCACCATTTACTAAGGTTGATCTTCCATAACAACAAAAATGATGGAAATCCCATATACATATATGTACGTATATATGTATATATGTATATATGTATATATGTATATATGTATATATGTATATATGTATATATGTATATATGTATATATGTATATATGTATATATGTATATATGTATATATGTATATATGTATATATGTATATATATATATGTATATATGTATATATGTATATATGTATATATGTATATATGTATATATGTATATGTGTATATGTGTATATGTGTATATGTGTATATGTGTATATGTGTATATGTGTATAAATGTATATGTGCGTATGTGTATATGTGTATATATGCATATATGTATATATGTATATGTGCATATGTGTATATGTGCATATGTGTATATGTGTATATGTGTATATGTGTATATATGTATATGTGTGTATGTGTATATGTGTATATATGTATATATGTATATGTGTATATGTGTGTATGTGTATGTATATGTGTATGTATATATGTGTATATATATATATATATATATGTATGGTGAACAATGCTCTACTCAATGAAAATTTGGTCAAGAAAGAAACACAGAAAGAAATTAAAAGACTTTTTTTAGAATTTAAGGAAAATGAAGGCACAACATACCTAAATATTTGGGACACAATGAAAGCAGTGCTAAGAGGAAAACTCATAGCTCTGAGTGACTCCAAAAAGAAACTGGATAGATCATACACTAGCAGCTTGACAATATAGCAAAAAGCAAAACTAGGAGCTGGTTCTCAGAAAATCAACAAGGTACATATACATTTAGCTAGACTAACCAGAAGGCACAGAGAGAATATCAAAATTAACAAAATCAGAACTTAAAAGGGAGACATAACAGAAACTGAGGAAATAAAGAAAATAAAATAAAATCATCATATGTTACCACAAAAGCCTACACTCAACAAAACTCCAAAATCTAAATGAAATGGCTAATTATATAGATAGATATCAGGTACAAAAGTTCTCAAGATCAGATGAACCATCTAAACAGTACCATAACTCATTAAGAAATAGAAGCAGTTATTAAAAGTCTCCCAGCCATAAAAAGCCCAGTATCAGATGGGTTTAATGGACAACTCTATCAGATCTTCATCGAAGAACAAATACCAATACTGTCCAAACAATTACACAAAATATAAACAGAAAGAACACTAGCTAATTCCTTCTATGAAGCCACAATTAAACATATACCTAAACAACGCAAAGACCAAGGGAAAAAACTTGAGAGAACTTTAGACCAATTTCCCTTATGAACATCGATGCAAAAATACTCAATAAAATTCTCCCAAACCATCCAAGAACACATCAGAAAAATCATCCAACATGATCAAGTAGGCTTCCTCCCAGGGATGCCTGGATGGTCCAATTTATGGAAATCCATCAATGTTTTCTACTATATATAGCCACAAAAATATCAAATTCCTTGGTGTGACTCTAACCAAGAAAGAAAAAAATATGTATTACAAGAACTTCAAGTCTCTGAAGAAAAAAAAATGAAGATCTCAGAAGATGGAACGGTCTCCCATGGTCATGGATTAGCAGGATTAATATTATAAAAAAGACAATCTTGCCAAAAGCTAACTACATATTCAATGTAAACCCCATCAAAATTGCGACTTAATTCTTCAAAGAGTTAAAAAGAAAATATTGGGAATATCTTTGCAATAACAAAAAAATCAGGAGAGCTAAAACTATCCTCAACAATAACACAAATTCAGGGGGAATCTCTATCCTGACCACAAGCTATATCACAGAACAATAGTGATAAAAACTGTATGGTATTGGTATAGAGAAAGTCTGGTATATCAGTGGAATAGAACTGAAGACCCAGACATGAACCCACACACCTTGATCTTTGACAATGGAGCTAAAACCATTCAATAGAAAAAAGATAACATTTTCACCAAATGGTGCTGGTTCAACTGGAGGTCAGCATGTAGAAGAGTGCAGATCAATCCATTCTAATTGCGCTGTACAAAGCTCAAGGCCAAATGGATCAAGGACCTCCACCTAAAACCAGATGCACTCAAACTAATAGAAGAAACAGAGGGGGAAAGCCTTTAACATTTAGTCACTGAAGAAATTTTTCTGAACAGAACACTAATGTCTTATGTTCTAAGATCAAGAATTGACCAATGGGACTACATAAAATTACAATCTTCTGCAAGACAAAGGACACTATCATTAGGACAAAATAGAAACCAACAGACTGGGAAAAATCTTTGCCAAGTCTACATTTGAAAAATGTTCAATATCCAATATATACAAAGAACTCAAGAAATTAGACGCCAGAGAATCAAACAACCCTATTTAAAATGAGGTGCAGAGCTAAACATAGAATTCTCAGCTGACTAATATTGAATGACTGGAAAGTACCTAAAGAAAATGTCAACACCCTTAGTCATCAGGGAAATGCAATCAAAATAAACCTGAGATTTCACCTCATGAAAGTCACAATGGCTAAGATCAAAAACTCAGGTGACAATAGATGCTGGGGAGAATGTGGAGAAAGAGGAACACTCCTCCATT
Source organism: Rattus rattus (assembly GCF_011064425.1). NCBI lineage: Eukaryota > Metazoa > Chordata > Mammalia > Rodentia > Muridae > Rattus > Rattus rattus. The sequence goes on from NC_046172.1 coordinate 73,614,704, forward strand.
GTTGGTGGGATTTCAAGCTGGTACATCCACTGGGGAAATCTGTCTGGAGGTTCCTCAAGAATTTGAACATAGTACTACCTGAGGATCCAGCTATACCACTCCTGGGCATATGCCAACAATATGCTCCAACATAAAACTAGGACACACGCTCCACTATGTTCATAGTAGACTTATTTATAATAGCCAGAAAATGGAAAGAACCTAGATGTCCTTCAACAGAGGAATGAATACAGAAAATGTGGTACATCTACATAGTGGAGTCCTACTCAGCTATCAAAAACAATGACTTTATGAAATTCATAGGCAAATGGATGGAACTAGAAAAATATCATCCTGATTGAGGTAACCCAGTCAAAAAAAAAAAAAGACACATGTAGGATGCACTCACTGATAAGTGGATATTAGCCCAAAAGCTTGGATTACCCAAGATAAAATCCACAGACCACATGAAGCTCAAGAAGAAAGACAACCACTGTGCAGATACTTCAGTCCTTCTTATAAGGTGGAACAAAAATATCCATATCAGGAAATATGGAGACAAAATTTGGAGCAGAGACTTAGGGAAAGGCCTTCCAAAGACTGTCCCATCTAGGGATCCAGCCCATATACACACAGCCACCAAACCCAGACAATATTGCTGGTGCCAAGAAGTGCTTGCTGACAGGAGCCTGATATAGCTGTCTCCTGAGAGTCTCTGTCAGTGCTTGATAAATACAAAAGTGGATGTCCACAGTCAAGCATTGTATTGAGAATGGGTGCCCATTAGAGGAATTGGAGAAAGGATTGAAGGAGCTCAAGGAGTGTGCAACCCCACAAGAACAACAATACCAACCAACCGGAGACCCTAAGGGACTAAATCGCCATCCAAAAAGAGTACACATGGACAGACCCATGACCCCAACTGCATATGTAGCAGAGGATGGTGTTGTTGGGCACCAATGGAAGGAGAAGCCCTTGGTACTGCCAAGGTTCAACTTCCCAGTGTAGAGGAATATCAGGAACGGTATGCAGGAAGGGGTGAGTTTATGGGCAGATGAACACCCTCATGCAAGAAGGGGAAGGAGGATGTTATAATGGTTTTATGGATGGTAAAACTGGGAAAGGGAATAACATTTGAAATGTAAATAAATTTTTAAAAGAAGAAAAGTTAAAGAAGGTAAGCATTATTGTGGAATATTTTGCTTTTAACTTCCAGCCTTCTTGCTTTACTGTTTGTTTTGTCCCTGACAAATAAAGAATAACATCGAGGGCTCATGCCTAGGAAAAAATAAAAAAGAAAGAAAGAAAGAAAGAAAGAAAGAAAGAAAGAAAGAAAGAAAGAAAGAAAGAAAGAAAGAAAGGAAGGAAGGAAGGAAGGAAGGAAGGAAGGAAGGAAGGAAGGAAGGAAGGAAGGAAGGAGAAAGAAGAGCAATTCGTGTTCTATGGCATCACTTTTAACCAAAATGAGAAAGTTTGTTTTCTTACTCAGCTGGGTGATGTTTATCTTTTCTTTTTTATACTATAAACATACAACTGAAAAACTTTGCTTTCTTTTCTGAAATGTTTAAAAAGAACAATTAAAGAGCATTTGGAGGTAAATAAAGTTGGTTTTCTTAAACAATATTTCCATAAATGTGGTCAAGGGGAAGAATTATTATAAAAATTCTATATACATGTTGGCTCAATTTAAAATGAAAATTATTCTTTTTAGCTGAGAAAAAAGTAATACAAATAACACAGATTTAAAAAAATGGTTACAGATTTAAACAGAATTCTTAAAAGATGAATCTTGAAAGTCAGAGAAACACTTAAATAAATGTTCAATGTCCTTAGTCATTAGCGAAATTAAAATCAAAGTGACTCTAAGATTCTATCTTAAATCAACCAGAATGGCTAAAATCAAAAACTTGGAGTTAAGGTTGAGGATCAAGGGGAATACACCTACATTGTTGGTGGGATTACCAACTTGTACAACCATTCTAGAAATGAATTTTGTAATTTCTGAGAAAATTTGGAGTAGTTATAACTCAAGACACAGTATACCACTCTTGGACATATACATACCAGATGTACCATCATAAAAGAGCCACTTTTTCAACTATATTAACAGCTTTATTCATAAGACCTGTAAACTAGAAACAAAATAGATTTCCCTCAAATGTAGAATGGATAAAGAAAATGTGTGTTTCATCTTCACAGTAGAATACTAATTAGCTATTCAAAATCACAAAATCATAGATTTTGAAGATAAATGGTTGGAGCTAGGAAATATCATACTTAGGTTCCCTAGACCCGAAAGTACATGAATGGTATGTTCTCATTTATGAGTGAATATCACCCATAAAATGAAGAGTATCCATGCTATATCCACTGACCCAAAGAAGCCAAAAGAGGTCCAAGAGAGGAGGGTTGAATCCTTCTTAAAATGGGAGATATAATAGATATCAGAGGTGGACAGAGCGAGAGAAATGGGTGGGAGAGTAATGCAGAGGAGAAGAGTGCCAAGTGTAGGAAGAGCAGGGGAGAGAGAGAGGGAAGTCATGGCATCTCTTGGATTTGTCATAGGCCTAGGATGGTGGTGATGGAGGCCCCAGAGTGCTATGAGGGCTACTCTAGATGTGACTCCTAGCAGTGCAGAATATAGATCTTGAAGTGACCATTTCTATAGCCAGGCATGACTCCCAGAGAATATATAAGGACAGATATGCAGTGACAAAGTTAGAAGAGAGATGGAGCAAATGATCACCAAATGACTGGCCAAAATTGAGTCCCACACCATGGGCAAGTATTAATCCTTGACACTATAAATGATACCCTGATACAATTTGAAGGCAGGAGCCTAGCTTAACTGTCCTGATAGGGTCTAACAAACAGCCAATGAAAAGAGATAAAAACACCCACATCCAGACATTAGAAGGACCTCAAGGCGTCTTATAGAAGATTTGAGAGAACTAAGCACCACAAAGTAAATAGGGACCCCATAAAAATACCAGAATGAAATAACCTGGACTTTTGGGGCCTCCCAGAGATCAAACCACCAACTTAAAAGGGAGCATGAATAGGCCCCCTGCACATATCTATCAGAAGTTTATCTTGGTCTTCATGAGGGTCCACAAATAACTGAAGTAGATGTGTCTCTGAATCTGTTGCCTGTCTGTGCATACTGTTCCCCTAACTAGGCCTCCTTGACTGCCCTCCATGGAAGAGGATACATGTAGTCTTGCAGTGACTTGATATGCCAGAAAGGTGACAGACTGAGAATCAGGAGGGGCTCCACATTCTCAGAGAAGTTTAGGGAATAGTTAGGGTGAGATTTTTGTGAGGCAGGATTGAGAGGGGACCAGTTTTGTCTTAGTTATGGTTTCACTGTTATTGAAAGACACCATGATCAAAGCAACTCCTATAAGGACAATATTAAATTGGAGCTGATGTACAGGTTCAGAGTTTCAGTCCATTATCATGAAGGCAGGTACATGCATGCATTCAGGCAGGCATGGTATAAAAGAAGTTGAGAGTTTTATATCTTCACCTGAAGGCTGCTAGCAGATTACTGGCTTCCAGGCAGCTAGGGCTAGGTTATTAAAGCCCAGGCCCACAGTGACACACTTACTTCAGTGCCCACAGTGACACACTTACTTCAACAAGGTCACACCTCAAAATAGTGCCATTTCCTGGGCCAAGAATATATGAACCATCAGTGGCTAATATTGGGATATAAAATTAATAAGTGGACTAAGTAATACAAAATGAAAATAAATACAAATATTTTATGATGTAACTTTCCCTTATATGAAACAGTCAATGCATATTTAGATGCTTACCATATGCCAGATGTTATTTGGTTAGTTGAAGTTTTACATATGTGTATAAGCAATGCAATTTGCCTTCTAGTCATTTTGATTTTTATCTTTTCTTTTTCATTAACCATATTCATAATGAATAAATCATAGAAGAGTCAAGCAATTAATCAAGTTAATGAGTATAAGTTATAATTATACCATCTTCCCTATCTATAAATATTTTATTTATATATTGTCATCCTGCATATTGATAGATTTATGTACATGGTGATAGTAGATTATACATTTTAAGAGTATTCACACTTATATACTCTCCACTACCTCCACAGTTTCCACTGATTATACTTTTATGTCATATGTATTTAAAATACACAACCAACACAACCAAATTTGTTTGTGTAAATCTAAAGTCTACAAACATGAGGAAATGTTTAAGATTTTTTTAAAGTTAGCTTATTTCATTTAATATTATGATCTCCCATCAAATCAGTTTTCTGGAGAATGACAGTAATTTTAAAAGTAATTTTTATATGCTAGATGTAATTGTCATCTTGGAGGCTTACATAGGAATAATCTCAACATTTCTGATTCCTTCTGAACTCAGGCAGGCTGTGTCAACAGTTATTTTGGCTCAAATTCCTCTCAAAGCTGGCTTCAATCTGGCTTCTCTTACATCTCAATTATTCTGCTTAACTGAAATCTAACTCTAGCAATCTCTCTCTCTCTCTCTCTCTCTCTCTCTCTCTCTCTCTCTCCTCTCTCTCTCTCTCTCTCTCTCTCTCTCCCTCTTCAGTCTTTTACTCCGGTCTGTTCATATGAGAGTTGTTGTATTGTATCCCTGATTCATTCTGTCAAATCTACTTTGATTACCATCATGTCTGCCCCTTAATTAGAAGTCACTTCAAACATGGCTGCCTCTTTCTACAAACTAACTTTATCTTCAATTTTTGGGATTAAAGGTTTGTACTAAGGCTATGTCTGTACTCAAACTAGAATGATTAACCTAAATATTCAAGACAGATCACATAGACCTAGAACATCTTTGGATCTGATGCCTTGCCATAGCAGTCATGAGGCTGCATTAAAATTCCTCTACAATAAATTTATTTTGTCATGCTTGAATAAAACCCCATGTTGTAATATAGGTTATTTTCTTTTTCAGTTAATCTGTTTAAGAATAACTAGGATGATGCCATGATTTGGCTATTGTCAATAAATAATTATTCATTAAATATGAATGCATAGATAAATTCACCATTTCCACACCATTTCCACTTTCATCAGTATTTCTTACTCCATATATATATATATATATATATATATATATATATATATATTACTATTTTCATTGTTCTATTTATGCAACCATTTCTATGAGACACTGTTTCACAGCAGAATTCCTGGTATTCTAGTACTTAATATTTTTCTTCTATCTTCGTCTTCCATGATTATCACTGTGACATAGATGCAGGAGTTACAATGTTGCTGTATACTTGGAGGAGGACGGCCCATGATCTATTGACCTCAGCATTGTATCTTGCACTTTTCTGTGGTGGTCTCAATTTGCCCTTAAGAGAATCTTCTTTGAATCCCTCTTTTCTTGGAACACCTGTGGTAATATTGTTCTATAATTAACTATATGACAACAGATTCTTCTACACTTTTTGAATGAAGATTCTGAGGCTTAGAGAAACTAATCCAGCAGTTCAAAGGTATAGATACATAATAGCTCAAATGACAGTACTTTTGATCAATAGAAACATAAATCATGTATTCAAAATATAAGTAGAAACTCCATTTACTCTCAATGTTAGATAATGTGTAGTTTCACTATATTTTTAAGAAACCACTTTAATGAACATTTATATTTTCTGTAATTCCATGTTGTCACCACAGCATAAAATACTACCAAAATAATCTAGAAATTAAAAAACTCATGAAATTTTAAATTTTATATAACTATAAAATCATGGTGGCATCTTTTTCCATGCTACCTTCTGTAGCAAAACAAATATATCATTATTCTTTTCTGACTATTCTTACTTCTTAATTTACCTACACATAACTCTGCTAAAAATTCAAGAGGTTATGTGTAGTGTTTGTATGCCTCTTATTCTTTCTTTATTATGAATGGCCCCCTAACTCACCAGTTCTGGTAATTCTAATTTAGGTATGCTAAAAAAGGTCACAAATAATTCCTTTAAGTAGAATGTAAAAATGCACTAAGATATAGTCAAAAAGAAAATTTACATAATGTTTTAACAATGTATATTTTTACAATTTTTAGTTTCACCATAGTGAGTTTTAAAATATATTTTTTAAAAATTTAAGCTTAATAATTAATAAATTGCAAATAAAATAAGCATCAAACAACACAATTAAACAGACCTAAATTATATGCATTATTTTTTATAAAGTTAAGCTAGAAATAGTGGTGAATAAAGATCTAGTCAATGGTTCTCTCTCTCTAACCTCTCTCCCCTCCCCTCCTTTTCTGTCCCCCTTCCTCTTCCTTTCTTCCTCTCCCTATCTCCTCCTCTCTGTACCTTTGCCCTGTCTCCCTCTCTCCACACAAGGTGTCCCATGGCAACTTCCCTGGCCTTCTTTCTTGGGGCTAGTGAACTTGCCCAGGAATTAAATAAACTTACCTTTATTTTTATGTTTTATTCTAGTCAATAATAAAAAATATCTATAATTTTCTATGTTCAATTTATAGAATCAAGTTCATCCTATCTATATAACTGTAGGAAAACTATATCTATATGTACATGTTTGATTAAAGATACCCATTGTAAATTTGTAACATACTCCAGGCAGGTAAAAAATTATAACTGTAATTTCTAGCATATATAATGAACCCCTTAATATTTTTCACTCCTCGATTATAATCACATGAATAAATCTAGCCGTATGCATATTTGGTATCTAGCCTTAAATAGAAAGATAACAGAGAGAAAAAATTCCATCATTTTAATTATTTGTACTCAAATTGAAGGGTACACACTTCAGTATAGCCTAATATTATACTTTATTTTCTTTTCCAATGGACTCTGCAAACTCTGTTTTGATCATTTTTTCATTTCTTAAATCTCCATAAACCCATATCTTACCCTTAATTATAATTAAATATATTTGTTTCTTATTTCTGTGATGTTAAACTTATAAAAGTCTCGTGCTAGGTATGAGAGGTGTAACTTTGAGCTTTTGGTCAGAGTAGACACTGAAAAACTCAAATCAATACAAAATATTCACATTGATTTTGGTTGTTCACCAGAATGTGATGGTTATACTTTTGATACCATACTCTTTGATCACAAACATGGAGAAATCAAATGAAATTCTGTATGGCATTTATGGAGGTTGGGAGAATTTATCAGTTTTCTTCAACAATGGGCTTTAAAGTAGATTGACTATCCTCTAGTAGGTAACCTGCACTCACATACAAAGGTAACACTAAATGAATCCAGTGGAAAAAAAAAAAAAAAAAAAAAAAAAAAAGGAAGAGTGGCGGGGGTGGACATGAAGTTGGGACATGAATATGGATAGGGTGTTCTGGAAGACCTAGAGAGGAACTTGGGGAGTTGATAGGATTTAAGTAGATTTTATATGTAGATGAAATCAACAAATAGATAATACAACAGACAAAAGAGATTATCTTTCTATGGTTTATCATGTCTGATTTGGCTATGCTCAGTTCTTAGATGTATCATCCAAACTAACAAATAATCATTGCTAGTATTTCTCATCATTTACAAACCCTCTGTTAAGAAAAGTAATCATGTACATCCTACTTACTTTAGGGCCATATGGGTATAGTGTGCCAAGAAGACTTTTTTACAGAGGTAGCTTCTTTAAAACTTGAGCTGAGCTTTAGGAATGACTTTCCCCATTACGGATTCATTTTGTATATTTTGTTCTACTTAGTTTTGTTTCAGTTAGGCACTAAATAGGAGTACCAATATATCTAAGGCTGGGCACTAAGAAGCTGAGTCCTTCTCCTGCATTAAGGTATAGGATATATGAAGCTACAGCAAACACATAGGCTACAAAATAGATTGACTAAACGAAACATATTAATTAATTAAAAGGAAAACCTTATGCCTCTTTCTTGTCTCTTGCTTTAAATAAATAGTTTACAGGTTGATTTTGTATACATATAAATGCTGAACTATCTTGAATCACAGTCTGGCCTTCCTACTGTGTGGCATATTTTAGTGTTGCCCACACTGTAATATGTTCTATTCTGTGGCCCATTTGGACCACACAATGAGTAATGAAACATGCAGAGCCACTGTGGTTTCTTTTTTTTTTTTAATCTCTGTACAGAAATAATTGTTCCCAGAATTTCACTTAAGAAATAGCTTAATATAGCCTTTAAAATCTTTTTTTCAGACAAAAAAAAAAAACAAAAAAACACTCAGGTAGAGTGGCAATCTCGATAGATCCCAGTGGTCTATAATAATCTGATGAATACTAGTGCTACAAACTAAAATTTTGCATTTTATTATATATCAGATACTGCATATTCAAGATGACATGTAGATATTAAGATATAAAGCTTAGACTGAAACTCAAACATATGACTCAAGATTTTTCATTTTAGCTATTTCCTGTACTGTGAATGCAGAACAACTTTGTCACCTATCCTTGTTCCTGCTGAGCTTAAAATTTCATCAGATTGAGCTGAGCCAAATATAGTTCATCTATGCCAAGCAATAAAGGTCCCTACATTACTATCTAAAATAGGAGCTCCTTCCACATGTAAGGCATAAGACAAACTTTATATTTGAACAAAATAATGTGTGAATCAAAAACCATGTGATTGAAAAATGGTGGGACACTTGGAAGTGCTGAAAATACATGTAAAGCAAGGCAGTTATTCTCAACTTTTAAAAGCAATCTATTTTGGAGCAAGAATTCCATGACTTGGATCCAAATAATAAGTGTCACATCCTATCCTCACAATGGCCTTCAACCTTTTGTTTACAGAGTGTGATGCTCAGATTCTAAAGCTAAAATTTCAAATTCAAAACAAAAAAATTTTTTATCAACTCTTGAGATAATCTCTTCTAATTTGAGCCTCAGTAAAATTTCTGTGAAATAACTCTCGAGTTAATAAACTCACAAAAAGTGTATTCACAGTGTATATAAAACAAATTGCTATGCAGATCATTAAAGGAACATTTAATTTAGAAGGAGGTTTCTCGCTAAAACAAATGTAAGTTAAATAAAATGTATCCTCCTGATAGATATAGTTTAGTAATGGAAAATAATTTCGAGTATTTGATGTATATGATCTTTAGATAGCAGTTTTCTATGTCACTCAAATGGTAACTGATTAGAAAGTGAAATAACTATTTGAGATAAATATTTGTGAAGCAATTTATAGGAATGTGATTGACAAAGGAAGTCTGTTAACTAAAACTACGGACTTTTAAATACAAGAGGCTTCTTTATAAAATCAGTCTTCTCAGCTGGAAGACAAAAGCTTGTCTTGCCCTTACAATCTAGTGGACTGTGAAACTAGGTTTTATAATAATATATTCCATCTTTTACAATACACGAAAAAAGCCTTTCCCAAAAAATCCATAGCTGGGAACATATTTTTTGAAAGTATATTTTGCACACCAGTATACATCCTGGTTATTTATGGAATGTAGCTCTCATATCACAAGAACAATGACCTCAGGATAAAATGGTTCAGGTAATACACACACACACACACACACACACACATTATATATGTGTGTGTGTGTGTTCCACCATTTAGCTACAGAAACAAGATAGAATCAACATGCCTCTAGAACTCTCCTTTTAAGAATAATACGAATGCTTCCCTCCTTTTTTAAAAAGGGGAACAAGAATACCCTTGGGAGGGAATAGGGAGGAAAAGTTTAGAACAGAGGCAGAAGGAACACCCATTCAGAGCCTGCCCTACATGTGGCCCATACATATACAGCCACCCAATTAGATAAGATGGATGAAGCAAAAAAGTGCAGTCTGACAGGAGCCGGATGTAGATCTCCCTGAGAGACACAGCCAGAATACAGCAAATATGCATAGGTGAATGCCGGCAAGCAATCCACTGAACTGAAGAACAGGACCCCCACGTTGGAAGGAATCAAGAAAGGACTGGAAAGCTTGAAGAGGCTCTGACCCCTATAATTAACAACAATGCCAACCAACCAGAGCTTCCAGGACCAAGCACTACCCTAAAGACTATACATGGACTGACCCTGGCCCAACCTCATAGGTAGCAAATGAATATCTAGTAAGGGCACCAGTGGAAGGAAGCCCTTGGTCTGCTAAGATTGAACCCCAGTCAATGTGATTGTTAGGGTGGGAGGGCGGTAATGGAGGGAAGGGAACAGCCATACAGAAGGGGAGGGGAAGGGGTTAATGGGAATGTGGGCCCGGAAACCAGGAAGGGGAATAACAATCGAAATGTAAATAAGAAATACTCAAGTTAATAAAGATGGGGAAAAAAGAATATTATGACGAGTTTTCTGTCTGCAAGCATAAGGCAGTATCTTTAATACTGTCAGGGATTGATTGGTTTTTACCCACAGGATATGACTCGATTTGGCACAGAAATTATTTGGACATTTCCTCCCTCTCTTCTCTATTTTTGTCACTGCATATCATGAAGTCAGGACACATTTTGGGTCAAAGGATCTTTGGATGGATTACTGTTCTTATTCCTCCACATGGATTCCTATCTGATTACAGAAAGTGGCCACTTCTGGATCCATATCCCCCACTGCTAAATGTCTCAGCTAAAATTGACCTCATAACCTTTGTGACTTCCTCCATCCCAGGTCTCTAGCACAACCTAGAGACTGACTTCAACCATCCACTTCTGATTTCTCTTTCCTATTCCCCACTCTCCTTATATCTGATCCCCCCACCCAGGCCCCTACTCATCCCCTCTACTACCCAGTTCCCTCCTTCCCTCCACCTCCAACAACTATTTTATTTCCTCTTCTGAGAAATATTTATCCATCCTCCCTTGCAACCTCCTTGTTATTTCGCTTCTTTGGGTTTGTTTATTATAACATTAGTTTGTCCTCATTTTATGACTAATATTCAATTATAAGTGAGTGTTTATCATGCATGTCCTTTTGGTTCTGTGTTACCTCACTCAAGATATTTTCTGGTTCCATGCATTGCTTGTGAAATTCATGATGTTCCTGTTATTAATGACTGAGTAGTATCCCATTCTGTAAATGAACCACATTTTCTTTATCTATTATTCAGTTGGGGATTAATTGTCTTCTGAGGTGCTTTACCCAGAAGTCATTATAAAGAAATACAGAAACACACAGCCAAATATTAGATGGAGTTTGGAGAAGCTTATGCAAGACTTGGAAGAAGGATGGAACCTGAAGAAGACAGGGAATTCATAGGAAGTCAAACAGAGTCAAATAACCTAGACCCTAGTAGCTCCTAGATCCTGAATCATCAACCAAAGAGCAAATACGCGCTAGACCTAGGCACCCTGCAAATGGGAAGCAGATGGAAGTTTACTTTTTCAACAACAGGAGTAGGGTTCTCCTGAACTGTTACCTGACTGCCTACCTCCTGTCTATGGATCCTGTTTTCCTAAATGGTCTTCCTTGTCTCCTTAAAGTGGGAGACCATATAAATAGTCCTGCAGTGAGCTGAGGTGCCAGGGGCAGTGGTAGCAGGAAGCTGTGTAAGGAGAAGTGATACACAGAGTAAGGCACCCCTTCTCAAAGAAGCATAGGGAGGAATGGGGGGAGATTCTGATTTGGGGGGAGGCGTACTGGGAAGAGAGGGAGAGATGATACTGGGAAGTAAACCAACAAAATTAAAAATAAAAAGACACATAAATATAATATTACTACTAAAATTTCAAGAAAAGTTTACAGAGTTCTTAATTTGTTTTGTCTGGGAAGATTTCAAATGTTTGAGCAATTTTGTGCATATGATTATTCTCCAGTATATTACCTTTTTATTGTTTTCAATAATGGAAGCTTTCATTACATATATGCATATATATCATATATATGCATGATATATATATATATAATTCATTATGCTGAATCCTAAATATAGTTTACGAAGTGCACATAGCACAAAGCTACCATATCTGTTTGCTCCTTGTTGCCTTTTCTAATTTTTTTTCAAGATTCATTTATTTAATGTCTGATAGAGTGTATCTATCTGTGTATGTAACTATGTGCCAGAAGAGGCCATCAGGTCCCACTATAGATGGTTGGGAGCCACCATGTGGTTGCTAGGAATTGAAATCAGGATCTCTGGAAGAGCAGGAAGTGCTCTTAACCACTGAGCCATCTCTCCAGACCTTTAAAAATATGATCTTAATTGAAATAGAATAACAGCACTTTTGCTCTCCCTTTCTTCCCCTCAACCTCTCTAAGCTACTCTCTTTAAACTTTTTCTCATACTCTCCCACATTCTCAATTTCTTAGCCTCTTTTACATAATTATCACACATATTTGTATGAGGTAATGAATACATTGCATGTTTGTACACACTTATATACAACAATAAATATATAAATACAATCTGCTATTTCCCCTTTTGTGGTTGGTGTACATATGGTTTGACAGCTGACAATTATACAATGGAAAACCAGTAACAAACCTTATATTTGAGAATGACTACTAGTTCTTCTCCCACTAGCCACTAGCTGCCTGTAGATTTTTCTTTAGTGGTAGGAAGATAGAACATATCCCCTCTACCACAATAACTACTCCATTTACATTGACATCATTCTAGTTTTATGAAGGCATTTCTGGTAGACACTCTTTCACAGAAAACTTCTTTGTACTATGGCTCTTACAATGTTCCTGCCACCACTTCTCTGTTCCCATCATTAGAAATTTAGGGTCTATAATATAGTTGTATCTGGTGTGACTGAGTTTCCCACATTCTGTTGATCTCTACATTATCCTGAGTTGTGCTTATCTGTGATGGGCTCCAACTGCTGTGAAGAGAAATTTTTTTGTTGACACATATCTGCAGTTATATGCATTAAATTTAGAATACCATAATGAGTTATGCTAGTTTAACTAAATGGAGGGAGTAGATTCTTTTCTAATGTCTGTGAACTCATTTATCCTGTGATCTTGGCTAGGTTAACAGTTCTAGGCACCATGTCTTTTCTTTTTTTCTTTTTTTCTTTTCTTTTTTTCGGAGCTGGGGACCGAACCCAGGGCCTTGCGCTTGCTAAGCAAGGGCTCTACCACTGAGCTAAATTCCCAACCCTTTTCTTTTTTTAATTGAGTATTTTTCTATTTATTTACATTTCAATTGTTATCCCCAATCCCACTTTCCAGTCCATAAAACCCCTGTCCTATCCTTCTTCTAAGAAGGTGATCCTCCACCATCCACCTTCCCTCCAATCTCCCCTCCCTGACACTCAGATATTCAGCCTTAACAGGACCAAGGGCTTCTTGTTCCATTGGTGGCCATCCTCTGCTAAATATAAAGCTGGAGCCATGAATCTTTCCATACGTACATTTGGATGGTGGTTTATTCCCTGAGATCTCTTGTTAGTTGGTATTGTTGTTCTTATGGGGCTGCAAATCTCTTCAGTTCATTCAATCCTTTCTCTAACTCCTCCACTTGAACCCTGCTCTCAGTTCAATCGTTGGCTATGAGCATTCACCTCTGTTTTTATTATGCTCTGGCAGAGCCTTTCAGGAGACAGCTATATTAGACTTCTGTCAGCATGCATTTCTTGGCATCAGCAATAGTGTCTGGGTTTGGTGGCTGTATGTATATGGGCTGGATCTCCAGGTGGTGAAATATTTGGATAGCTTTTCCTTCAGTCTCTGCTTTAAACCTTTCTTCATATTTCCTCCCATGAATATATTTATTCCCACTTCTCAGAAGTACTGAAGCATCAGCACTTTGGTCGGCTTTTTTCTTGAGCTTCATGTAGTCTGTGGATTATATCTTGGGAAATGTAAGCTTTTGGGCTAGTGTCTACTTATCAGTGAGTGCATATCATGTGTGTTCTTTTGTCATTGGGTTACCTCAGTCAGGATGATATTTTCTAGTTCCATCCACTTGCCTGTGAATTTCATGAAGCCATTGTTTTCAATAGCTGAGTAGTACATCATTGTGTAAATATACCACATTTTCTGTATCCATTCCTGTTGAGGACATCTGGGTTCTTTTATGCTTATAGCTATTATGAATAAGGCCATGAACATAGTGGAGCATTTTTTCTTATTATGTAATGGAGCATCCTTTGGGTAGAACCAGGAGTGGGTAGTAACTGGGTCCTCAGTTAGTACTATGCCCAATTTTCTGAGGAAGCTTCCAGACTAGGGCATCGTATCATTTCTAACCTGTTGTATGTGCCTTACCATTTCAGGCAGCTGCTGATTACCACCAACATGCAAATGTCTATTATTTCATCCTTATGCATATCTTAATGCTGTTACATTTTTTGAATCACAGGTGTTTGAAATTTCTAGTACTCTGTGATTATTTCCTTACATTGGCAGCTTACATAGTATTTTCTGGAGCCATTGAAATTAGACCACAAGAATGAATCTTTTAGGAAAGAACCAAGTGGAATCATTTGAGTGTTCTGTCAGAAGTATATAGTGTCTTCATAAATAGAGGCCCAACCTATAACTCCAAGTGGCAACAATAGTTATGTCAATAAACGTGTCATCAACTAGAATCACCAATGTCAAAATTGTATTAGAAATTCATGAGAAAAATGTATGGGTAAAGAAAATATAGTTTCATTTTAATGTTTTTGCTATTGCTGATTTTTTTATTGAAAATAGATTTTCACACAATATATTCTGATTATAGTATCCTTATCCCAGTATCGCCTTCCAGTTGTTCTCAAGTCCCTTTAATCCATATCATAACATTTATTTTTTCTCTGTTACAAGCAAAGACATCTAAAAATTAATAATAGAACCTTCTGCTCTCTGCCTGTGCCAAAGCTGAAAGCCAGTCAACAGGAGAGCAGATACACCTGAAAGCAGAAATAATATCACCATTTCTGCTCTGAGGGACCCACGTGGAACACTCAGGACATACGAACCCAGGAGCAGTCTGGGACAAGTCCCTTCTGATTTCTGCCTGCGCATGGAACTGACCTGGTCCCTCAGGTCTCTGTACCAAGATCCCACTGGGAGAAAGCAAGTCTCCAGGAGTGCTGACACACAGGCTTACAGGAGGGGCAAGCTATTGTGAGAGACAGCAAGACCAGCAAACACCAGAGATAACCAGATGGCAGGAGGCATGCACACAAACCTAAGCAACAGAAACCAAGACAACTTGGCATAATCAGAACCCAGTTCTCCCACAAAATACTGGTTATACAACTTCAGCAGAAAAGAAAGATTTAGATTTAAAATCACACCTCATGATGATGATAGAGGACTTAAGAAGGACATAAATAACTCCATTAAAGAAATACCAGACAGCACAGGTAAACAAATAGAAGCCCTTAAAGAAAAAAACCACAAAAATCCATTAAAGAATTACAGAAAACAAAAAAAAAAATAGGTGCAGAAATTGAACAAAACTCATAGGACATAAAAATTGGGGAAAAAAAATAAAGAAAACACAATGGAGAAAATCCAGATAGAAAACCTAGGAAGGAGATCAGAGTCATAGATGAAAGCATCACAGACAGAATACAAGAGATAGAAGAGAGAATATCAGGGGCAGAAATACCATAGAAAAAATTAACAAAAATCAATCAAAGAAAATGTAAAACAAAAAGCTTCTAAAACCAAAAAAGTTCCAAAGACACAATAAAAAGATCAAACCTAATGATAATATGTATAGAAGAGAGTGCAAATTCCCAACTTAAAGGGCCAGTAAATATCTTCAACAAAATTATAGAAGAAAACTTCCATAACCTAAAGAAAGAGATGCCCATATACATACAAGAAACATATAGAACTCCAAATACATTTCAGACCAGAAAAGAAATTCCTCTGGTTACATAATAGTCAAAGCACCAAATGCACAAAATAAAGAAAGAATATTAAAGGAAGTTAAGGGGAAAAAGTCAAGTAACATATAGAGGCAGACCTATCAGAATTGCAGCAGACTTCTCACCAGAGACTGTGAAAGCCAGAAGATTCTGAGCAGATGTCATACAGACCATAAGAGAACACAAATGCTGGCTGAGGCTACTATATACAGCAAAACACTCAATTAACATAGATGGAGAAACCAATATATTCCATGACAAAACCAAATTTACACAACGTATTTCCACAAATCCAGCTCTACAAAGGACAATAGAAAAATAAAGATGGGGGAAAAAAGAAGAAAAAAAAAGAACAACAATACTAACAAACCAGAGAACCCAAGGACTAAACCACCATCCAAATAGTACACGTGGACAGACCCATGGCTCCAGCTGCATGTTTAGCAGAGGATGCCTTTGTGGATACCAATGGGAGGAGAAGACCTTGGTCCTGCCAAGTCTGGACCCCCCCATTGTAGAAGACTTATTAGGGCAGGCAAGAGGAAAGGGGTGGGTGGATGGATGGGGGAACACCCTCACAGAAGATGGAGGATGGGGATGTGGTAGGGCATTTATGGATGGGAATCCAGGAAAAGGGATAACATTTGATAAGTAATTATGAATCAAATAAAAACTTAATAATAACATAGATTAACAACCAACCAAAACAGTACAAAACAAACACATAGAAGAAAAAGAGCTAAAGGACAGAAATATTGTAATGTTATGTAATGATATAATGTATTTTTTTAAGTGAGATAATAATTTTTTAATTATTATCCTTTCAATAATGGCCTGCCTCGTTAAATAACTAGAACCACGTTGAGTACACTTTAGGATTTTTATAATAGATAAATTTAATTTAATTTTATGCTTTTTATTAGTGAGCTAATGATTGATATGGGTAGCTTACAGCATAGTGCAACATGTTCAGACCCTTGACATTAATCTGAATTTGAATTCTTCCTGAATTATAGCAAGTATTAATAAACAAATATGATTGGTGGAATTTGAGAGCATGACCATGGAATTTCCTTCTGTCTTTCTCTTTTCAATGTCAGGTTTTAGAAATACTTCATTCACCATGTGTTTCATCTTGTTGCAGTGAAAGTGATTTGTCTCCTTTCTTTGGGACTCCAGTTTTTATCTTCCTTGTTTTTTCACTTCAGGCTTTTCCATAGCAGATCTTTCCATTTCATTGTAAAAGCAGGTTCATAGGACTCTCCTTTGCAAATGAATAAAGAAATCTTTGTCTCTTAGTACCCCTCAAGATATGTTTTCTTTCACTCTCTTCACTGACAAATGCTTTTCTCCGAGCCTGTTATGAGGCTGATTTATGAACACTTCTTGTGGCACACCAATCATAGTGTACTTTGTAACTGAAAATCACTAAGTCTAAAATCTCAGTAGCTTTTTCTCATGCTTCATCTCAATTGTCATTGCCTTTTTGACGATTATACATGATAAACTTTGACAATTTTAATGAAACATATATTCCTAGTTCTCCTCTTTGTACATTGTTTCTCATATAACTTTTTATTCTCCGTTTCTGATTTTTTTTCCTTTTGCTATGAAAATGTTTGGACTAAAGAAGAGATAGCTCAGTGGTTAAGAGCACTGACTGACAACTCTTTCAGAGAGAACTCCCTGAGTTCAATTCCCAGCAACCACCTTGTGGCTCATGACCATCCATAATGGGATCCAATTCCTTCTTCTGGTGTGTCTGAAGACAGCGATAGTGTTCTCACATATATAAAATAAATAAATAAATCTTTAAAAAAGGAAAATATTTTACTATCTAGAATGGGATATTTCCCCTTAATTTTCCTCTATACACATAGCAAAGATAAGAACAGCCCAGTACCCTATACAACAAATATTCATAAATATCTTTTTATTTTTACTTTTTGGCTGCAAAGATCCAACCATTTAATATCAAAATCTCCCCACCCTTACTCCATGTCCACTAGCTTCTTCTCCAAAGTCCATATCTCAGTGAGGGACAACTGCAGCTAACCCAGGCCTTGTCCTCTCGGCCTTTTTCTCAGATCTCACAGTATCATCTTTCCTCCTCTCTGCGAGCTTGTTGGCCTCTCAGATTTTGTACCCCTTGCCGAACAGAATCTTTTGGTAAAGGTACTTCCTTTGCTTTTTCATCATCATGACGGCCAGACGCTTGGTCTCATTTTTTTCCTCTGGGCCAGCCTCTCCTTGTCTTCCAGTGCTGGGCATAACCTGGGGCTTCCTTCTTTCCATCCTTTGCTGCTCCAAGGCCGACAGATGTGCCTCCTCCTCCTCCTCCTCTGATTCAGCTTCCACATATTTCTTCTCGTTTTTGGCTGCAACATCACTGTCACCTTTATTGTAATTGTCGTCATCAACCTTGTCTTCCTCTTCTTCTTCCTGGGTTTTCTCCTTGCTACAGAGCCAGGAGCTTCAGCTTCTCAGAAGGAATATAATCTCCTTCATTCTCAATACAAAGGGGAAAAGGTGTGGGGACAGGTGCAACCCCAGGGAAGTACTCTGCCACAGGGAGGAGGAGCTGGGCATTCACATAGTCAGTCACCCACTGGGGCTGTATATAGTACCTGCCAATGAATGGGGATTGCTGTCCCGGCTGATCAACAATCTAGCGGGTGATGCAAGAGTCTGTGATGTCATAGATGGCACCGATGCGCAAGACTTGTCCCAGGATACATCTCCACCAACACTCCTGATGAGGAAAGCCAATGCTTCATGGTGTACCTCTCAGTTCAGGAAGAACTTCAGGACTTCAAAGAGTTTCTTGTGCTTTTCCTGTGCCTCCAGCTCTTTCCTTTGACCTTCCTCCTTTGCTATCACCTCCTTGGTCAGTAGGAAACACATCATCCTCAGCCTCCTCTATAGCAGGCACCACCACTCGGCCCAGGCTGGCACTGAGTGCAGCCAGTTTCTCCGAGAGCCTCAGAGTTCAATGCATGGGTCCACGCTGACCTTGTCTCGATTGAGCTGATCTTCTGGGCTTGCGTGTGAGCAATGAAGTTTGAGGACACCAGAGCAGTAGCCCAGAGAGTGGTACAGAACATTGTGTAGAAGGTGGCTATGACCCAGTAGCCCACATCTGCTAGGCGATCATGGGAGAAAGCAGGTTAACCATGATGGCTGAATCAGCACCTCGCATCCTGATAGTAAGTGCCTTCAGTGGACTGGAAGACTTGCTCAAGGCTAGGACAGCGATGACTTAGTGCAGAAACTCCACAGTGAATCAGCAGTAAAGCTGAGTGGTCTGCATATGGCACTTGCCTGTCTCAGGGAATGTGGAGAAATGGAAGAAAAATAACAGGGCATAATAGAGGTCCTGCAACGCATCGATAAATGTGGGGCATCACTCCTTGACAATATGGTAAATTTTGTAACTGTGTTTATTGTCCTTCAGGTGCTCCACAGGATTCCATTTTCTTTTCCCATAGGCATTGTGGAGCTTCTAGATAAATACCTTGTACTCTCGGAGCTTATTGATGATAGGGTCATGGAGGAGGAATTTACTATCTTTGATAAGGTAAAATGTTTGGGCTGCTGTGGAATGCTTGTTAACTTTCTTCTTATGCTTGGGTTCTTGAGGATAAATACCTTTAAGGCTGCACAGCAGCCTGAAATCAGATAGGTTCAGATGCAGCTTCTTCTGGGCTTTGTTTCCGGTGATACAATCGGTGGCAAAGCCTCGTTCATACTTCTTCTCCAGACCTCCCATAGCTCCAAATTGAGAAAATACTGATGGCAGCGTGGAAAGACAGAGCTACTTTCATATCGTTTCTTGTCAGAATGAACGCTCATTGGTTTATCCTACAACTTAATAACTACTATTTTGGAGCCCATTGTTTATTTTTAAGAAAACAAATATTTTGTCCTTCAATTTTTTAGCCTCATATGATTCCTTGATTTAAGAGCCAGTTTAATTGTACATTCTACATCTTGATGCACATATCTGCATCTAAAACTTTGCTTATACTTATCATTTTATCTTCTGTTCTCCATAAAAATTCTAATTCTCTTTATATATGTTGATTGTGGCAAGACTATTACAGTTCATGATTTCCATTGATTTAGGCTTGTAAAGTCAGTATCATCATTGACTTCATCCATGATTTACAATGCCAATTCTTTTTGTGTCTTGTTGGTTTATTTAGAACCACTACATTTTTAAAACTTTTATGCACTGTTTTTCATCCAATATGAGGCATTGGGAAAGATTAAGATATTATTGGCTTTCTCCTGTTTCCTTGCCAATACTTTCTCATGAACTAAATTGTGTAACATGAGAAACATTTGAAGGAATATCAAAGTTTAGTCTGGATTAAAAAAAAATGCAGCCTTGAGAGTAGCCTTTAACTATCTGAAAGATTGTCACTGAGACAGAGGTAAGAAATAATTTGTAGACTTCAAGATAAGACACAATTGGTGTTTCCAAATTACCAAAGGTGGTTTGGGAGCAAAAATAAAGAAGTCTTTCCTAAGATTTCCCTCTAGGATACAGTTCCTGTTATTTTATGAACATGTACCCACACTGTAATACAAATAAGAGCTTACATTATTTTGGATATTTTCTCCATATAACTGTTCAGCTCTTCAGGTTCTTGTTGTCCTTAAAGATTTGTGTATGATTTGTTTGCAGCAGTAGCTAAAAATTTGCAAGCAAAAAAAGTAATGCACATGCTTATCTTTAATACATCATGCTGCTGAATATGGAACAAAGAGTCGATTCCTTTGAAATTCAACTGCTTTGATAATTTTCCCTAAAGCAATAGTTTTAGAGTCTTTTATACCCTGAGGGTAGGAACTGCCCTAATAATAGAAATGGCAGATTATCCATGTATAGTATTATTTACATTTATCACTGCTTTAATTACCATGATTTCATTTGATATTCACAATAACCTTGAAAAGAAAAAGTGAAATATTAATAATTTACTAAGAAGAAAAATGAAATTTAGTGATGTTGTCTATTATCATAGAGATTCCTAAAGTCCTTGCTACATTATTTGCCCTCTAAAGCCTTTTTCCTGACTCTTAAAACTATTGGTCTTTTCACAAAAAATCATTTTGCCTTCCCATAACGAATTGCCTTTGCCATGAGATTAGTAACATCTTGCTGATTTAGACTAACTACTGGAAACAAAAGAAAGGGATACCCATAAATTTTGATTGAATTTGTTTCATTTACTGGTGATTAAGAGCCTCAGAGAAAGTCTCGCCATGACTTAGGTAAACATGTCCATAAAAATAAAGAGTGAAGTGCAAATTTCTGGTTTTTTTGGAGACTCGGTTGTAGCATGTGATGTTTATTTTTTTTTTCTGGAAACCTTCTTATGAGAGGATGTTTTAGCTGAAGCAAACACATCGTATAAGAGGAACCATAAGCCTCATTAACAAGGCAGGGGCCACCTCTGCATAAATGTCACTTATACATAACTGTAATTAAACAGTGAGTGAGGCCTCATAAGTGGAGGCAACTTCAGCATGAGGGCAAAACTGAAGTCTGCCCGAGAGCATAGAAATTGGTAAAGCAGACAATGCCAGCTACTCAGGAACTGCCTGTTGGAGCACTTACTTGCTTGAGAACAATGGGATGTGGGTGGAGGGTATAAAGTGCACTCTCTGATAATTAATAAAGAACCTGATGCAGCATTCTCACCTACTCCCAGAGTCTGAGCTTTTTGATTCTTCATCTTCTTACACACTGCCCCCAGGGGCCAGTTTGATTTTTCCTATGTTCTATGGTACAAGCATGTCATTTCTTCATCAATAAACTTTTGCCATCATGTTTTGGAGGGTGACAAAGAGAAATAGCCTGTATTTTCAAATAGATGAACCTCATTATCCAACAGCCCACAAATATAAGTAACCTATGTCTGAAATGTTATTTGTTAACCTTTGATTATAATATAGACACTGTTGTCTAGATATAGGGCAAATGCATAAATAATTTCCCACATCCAGTTATAGTGTAAATCCATGAATGATTCTACAATAGTCAGTTTTCATATGAAATTTCAGAAGGTCTTTAATGTTATTTTTTTCTTAAAAGCTAATTAACTTGATGAATTCAAATGAAAGCTTTTTATTCCTATGAGATTAATTTTTCTGAAAAGTTCTTTTCTTTAGAATCTACTGAGGAGTTTTAAAATATGGAAATATGCTAGATCTCTTGTTATAGCATTGATATCGTTAACAAAGAAAAATTTTAATGATTGCATTATCAGAATACATTACTTCCATTTAATAGCTAGCATTGGTTAATCTACCTCAAACCACAATTTTATGTTTGAGTTGTTCCTTATTTTTCTTATCATAAAATTACAAGAAAATATTGGATATAATTTATAACCTCAGCATGTTGCATACTTTAAGACTAATTGTCATGTCAGAGCCATCTGCTAGCATAATTATACACAACAGTCCAGCAGTTGTCCAGCTGTTGCTATCATACAGTGCATTCAATAGTTCAATAGGCTGACAGTGAAATGGCAAAACCAACTGAGACAGCTGTAGTTGTAATACAGTTGAGTGTAATGAAAAGGCCATGTTATCTATTTATTGTCATAGTAAAAGAAATGTGTTATTCATGTTGCAAATTACCCCATGTTGCAAGTTTATAATTGGATGTTTGTTATTTGTTCGTTATGATTTTTTTCACACATTTATAAACACACTGGGTTGATTTTCTATAATATGTACTGAATGCCAAACTTTAAGACAAGTCAGATGACACACTAAGAACTACTTGCTTACATAAATCCATCTAACTAAAAATACATTCAACAAAGTGCAATAATGCAAAATACTCATGGAACATTCAATATCAACCTTAAGACTGCCCTGAACTTGCAAAATGCCCTTTATTTCCTCTAATGAAGGGATGATGTGAGAGCCATGCCTAAGCAATGTAAATACATGGCTTGGACTAAGCCTAGAGCATTTACTCCTCTGCTCTAACTATCCATAATCCTAGGCTTGGAAGCTTTCAGACTTTGTCACATCTATTCTTCCACCAACTGAACTGCACTAATTGCATTGATTGCTGGAACTGAACAAAACTGCAAAACTCAACTGAACTCAACTGCATTCAATTGAACTGCACTAAGCTAAACTTAACTAAGATGAACTTAATGGAACTCTACCAAATTACATGAATTTAACTGAGTGGAACTCATTGAACTGCCCCCAAATTCTGTCATACTTTATACTGTGTCGTTAAGTCGCCTCTCCGTTCTGTCTGTTCTTGTGAACATTAGGTATATTCTATTTTTGACTCACTGATTCTCTCAAATCTTTCTCTGATTCATGAGTTCTTGTGTTTATAAAAAGCAGAGTTGTGTCACAGACCGTGGAGGGTTTGTCTATAAAAAACATGCTTCCTCAAACACTGAGTGCAACTCCCTAGCCTTGGTAGAATAGTCATAATTTCAGCCATATAATTATTTGAACATGAAATGTATGTAAAAATTTTATGTGTTTGAAAATATGATCATCCATCAGCTTATCCCACTATCTTTAGCAGTTTTAGAAGCTTTAGGAGATGAGGCCTTGCTGGCATAGACGGCTTGTTGTAGACAGGTATTAAGCCTGACACTCCTCCTAACCTAATTTATTTCTACCTTTGTCTGCAATTGTATGTGGAAAACCAACTTTTACTCCTATTACTATAAATGCCACACTTATATGACCATGGATTTCCTGATAGTATGAAGTATACCCTGTGAGTACTTAGGGCAAATATAATATTTCCTTCCTTCTCTTAGCTTGCCATCACCAAACTAAAAGTATCTAATGAATATGTATTTGATTGTGGATCAGACATTGGCCTATTGGCTTAAAAAATAAAAATGTTTCCCTTTGTTGTTTAGTTGGAGTGGTCAGAATTAGATAATGAGTATACTCTACATATTACAAATATGGAAATAATTTAAGATTATCTTTGCAAATTTGAATAACAAAGTATTTTCACCAAAATTCTGCCAACATATATATATATATATATATATATATACACATATAAGTACTTACTCATAAATATTTAATTTTTTGTTAATATTGTGGTAATGGAGTTGAACGCTGATACTTATGTAAACTTTTTTCTTTTTCTTTAATTGTTTATTTTTTCTTCAAATTTCAAATGTTATGCACTTTCTCAGTTTCCCATCCATAAACCTCCCCTTTTTCTATAAAGATGTTCCCCCACCCAACCACCCACCCCTTTCCTCTTCCATGCCCTGACGTTCCCCTACACTGGGATATCCAGCCTTTTCAGGAACAAGGGCTTCTCCTCCCACTGGTGCCCAGCAAGGCCATCCTCAGCTACATATGCAGCTGGAGACACTGGTATGTCCATGTATAGTCTTTGGATGGTGGTTTAGTCCCTGGGAGTTCTGGTTGGTTGGTATTATTGTTCTCATGCGGTTACAAACCCCTTCAGCTCCTTCAGTCCTTTCTCTAACTCCTCCAGTGGGTACCCCATTTTCAGTTCAATGGTTGGCCACAAGCATCTGCCACTATATTTTTCATGCTCTGGCAGAACCTCTTAGGAAGCAGCTATATCAGGCTCCTGTCAGGATGAACCTTTTAGCATCCCCAATATTTACTGGGTTTGGTGGTTGTATGTATACGGGCTGGATTCCCCAGATCGGACAGGCTCTGAATAGCCATTCCTTTAGTCTCTGCTCCAAACTTTGTCTCCATATCTCTTCCTATGAATATTTCCCCCTTTTAAGAAGAATTGAAGCATCTGTACATTGGTTGTCCTTCTTGAGCTTCATGTGGTCTATGGATTGTATCTTGGGTAATGCTAGCTTTTGGGCTAATATCCAATTGTCAGTGAGTGCATACCATGTGTGGTTTTTTTTGTGATTGAGTTACTTCACTCAGGATGATATTTTCTAGTTCCATCCTTTGCCTATGAAGTCATTGTTTTTGATAGGTGAGTAGTACTCCATTGTGTAAATATACCACATTTTCTGTATCCATTCCTCTGTTGAAGGACAACTGGGTTATTTTTACTTATTTTTTGAAAATTTTATACATGCATGCAATGTATTTTGAAAATTTCTAAATCCCCTAAAAGTTAAAGGAATGGAAAAGTTTTAAATGTCAATAATAACGACTATAAAAGCAGAATATTTCAAAGTATTAATGCTGCACTAAGAGCCAGCATTTACAAAGTTAGAAACACTGTAACGAAGTTTGCTTTTTAATTTTATCTCTGATAATTGTGTTTGCCCACAAATTGTTTTTTTAGACATAAAAATTTTATGCATGTACAGCAGTCTAAAAGAAGAGGTATGCTTACATATAGCAAAAATAATATAAAGTTAGGGAAATGAGTACCATAAATCAAATAAAAAGTAACATCATGATAGACTTAGAAATAAGATACCTAATTCTTTCAAGTAAAGATTAAAGAGATATGATCAAAATTGTAAGGCTTGATAATAACAGAAAATTAGGGTCAAATCTGATAACTGTTGTTTCACACTACAAATCATGATGAAAATATGCCAGGTGTAGAGGGGAACACTTCATAATAACTGGAAAACAAAATGCATTTATAGTATTTCTATGGAGCTCATTCTAAATCCTCAACAGAAACAAAAACAGTAATGTCAAGGTCTGCTTTAATTCAATATGGTATATAATAGATTAGAAATACTTTATTAGGTTACTTTTTCTATAACATTTTGTGATTTTAAAGTACTCTAAGACATAGCAAAAGTAATTTAGTACTGGCATAGAAGGCAATGAAATAGTTACTAGCCAAAATTTACCCAGTCTTTGGTCACCATAAATGTAAAGTAAGATGGATAAAATAAAATGGAACATATTCTAATATGAAAAGGCACTCATTATTTCACTTATCTATGATTTTCCCTATTAAACACAAAAGAAATAATAACCAAGGTCTATGCAAAACAGAAAAAAAAGTGATAAGAGGTTTGAGACTGACAAAATATTCAAGAAAATTTCATTCCAAAGAAAGAAATTATTTTAAGGAAATTTTTTTCCACCTTCTCCCCTCAAATGTTTTCACAAACTAGTCTCAGAACCTATGACTATGTTCTATGTTGATTTGCACAAGTTTTCAGATGTGATTAAATTAAGATTCCAACAATGTCCTTATATAAATAAAGCAGGGGGCAGTGCACAAAACATGATGAAGCAATGGTAACACAGATGAGAGTAATGTGGAATAATTCATCAAGAAATATCAAAAATTCTTGCAAGTCTAGAAACCATAAGAGATAAAAGAATGTGCTGTCTCTTAGAGTCCCACCACCCAAGGCCTTGCATTTGCCAGATAAGTTGCCCATGGAATGAAATATTCAATTGCTTGAATTCTGCCCAGTGAATCCATTTTATACTTATATATATTCTGAAATTGTAAAAGAATCCGTTGTTATTTTTGTAAACCACTATTTTTGGTAACTTACTCTAATAATTTAGAAAATTTAACACAATTATTCAACATTATCATTTTCTAATTTTGATTTAGCCATATAAGGTAGACCAGCTAATTGGATCATTCTTCATAATTAAATACATGTTCTTTTACAAAACCCAGTGTATAAATAAATCCTTTATATGTTGCTATATATTAGATATAGGAGTAGACGTTCTCATCAAGGACATCGTATATTGCTTGGCAATCTGTAATTAGCCTTTTGTTTCTTTTCTTTTTTTAATGTGGCTTACTTCATTCTCTTGGCCGAATTTTAGAAAGAATATCCTTTACTGAATGAACAGCATATTCTGTGGGGCAAGAATCCCCATTTCATGAGAAAATTTTGCCAAGTCAAAAATATGACTAAAAGCAGATGAATATTAATGAAGGCGGTTTTAGAGGCAGGAAGACTAGAAAGCCCAAAACGTGAAAGCCCAAAATGTTAAGGAAAATACTCTTAGAATAGAGAAGATTAAAAGGGAAAGTTACACTGTGATCCACAAGTGCTGCATTACAGGTGAGTAGTCAGGGAAAGAAAAGCACAGGGTACTATTAAAGGACTACTTATTCTACCTATCTCTTTAGGATGGATTAGGACAAGCCCAACTTCCTAGATATGGTCATTAGCCAAAATAATTGAACCAAACCAATTAGAAAGCTAGGTTTCCACCCAGGCCAAGGATTACATTCTATTGATCAGTAGGTTTGTTTACTTGTGGTTTGTTTTTTGTCAGTTTGTTTGTTTATTTGTTTTGTTTGCTTGTTTTTACTTATTTATAATGCTTGAACCCTACAAAACATTTATGAACTAAATCAGCGATCAGAAACCCCAAATACCTCTGACATCTTTGGCCTCTGGCAAGGGTGAGGTTCTCAAGAGGCCCAAAGATATGTCTGTCTTTTCACTAATAAATAAATTAAGTATTTCCTTTGGAGTCTTGTTTACTTGAACTGCCTAGCCACTTCCCACACTTTATTCTCATAATTCCTCCTGCTAATACAAAACTTGAAAATTACTAAGGACATTTAGCCAATGCCATTTCTTTTATTATAAGAATTTTATTTGCACCATCATTCTACCTCAGTTGACACCTACCAAGGCATTCCAACTTTTGTTAAAATAGCTTGTGCTTTTTTCATCTTTCAGAAATAAATTTTGCCAACCTAAATGTAAAACTGTATAAAACTAAAAAGAAAGGAAGAAGGAAAGAAAGAAAGAAAGGAAAGAAAAGGAGAAAGAAGAGAGAGAGAGAGAGAGAGAGAGAGAGAGAGAGAAACAAAGAAGAAAGAAAAAAGATAGAGGAAGAAAGGAAGGAAGGAGGGAGGGAGGGAAGAGAGGAAATCACTTTTGGCCTTTATTTTAATTCAATGTCACATGTAGAAATAAAAGAGTGAAAGTTGCTCCTTAACTGAATTTCTTTTTGAAAAATGTTCACATTTTACTCTGACCTGCATTTGTTTGGGGATATATAAAAGTAGAGTCAGATAGGGGAACTTGTTTAGGTCTTCACAAATTTTTGTTCTCCCTAGGTTTTTATCTCTTATTGAGTGAACTGATGTTTAAACCCCTTTTCATAACAGATGTCTAGAAGCCCTAGAACTTGAGATACTCATAGGTCACAGTTTATAAAGAGTAACTTAACAAAAAAACTTGCAAATAGGTAGACATACCAAATTCATACTCCAGGTACATCAAAAGTAAGCACCCTCTCAGATATTGCTTTTGATGTTTTCCCACAACATTATTTTTACAGTGAAAAGTAATATACAGCATGGATTATATTGTCTTTCTCGGTATCTGGCCATGGATACTGCAATGATTTTTTCTATAATTCAAAAAGAAAAGATCCTTTCCCAGACTCCTGATTTATCAGCCTACAATAAATGTACATAGTCTGTGTTTTGCTGGTTTATACAAATACCATAAATGTTAGAAGTTCTTATATATACCAACTGTAAATATATCTGTTTTACTCAGAAATCTTAGTAAAATAATAGTCTTAATATAATATGCAATGGCATCCACATCCAAAAGAAAGTTGGTTTTATACACAGTCTTTGCGTAATTTGATTAGACCAAAGAGTGTAGAAAAAAATAAAAGTGGTTTTGAAATCAGGGTAAACATTGTTTAATTTAATCAATTGCTCACTTAAGGATTTGCAGTCTAATTACTTCCATATATTTTTCTGTAAAACAAGCCTATTTGGATATTCAGTATACAACTCATAGTACACCATAGGCCTTGAATGACACTGATCACAATTCCCATAGGCAGAAAAATTTGATTTTAAACGATTGTGTTAAATGCATGAACATTTAACAATTAGCTATGATTTCTTCCTGTATCTCCTATCTGTTTCTCATAATTGTTTAGATATGATACTAAAGCCAATAGAGCTATTTCGATTAACCATTATGAAACTGTTACTTAAAGCCATTAATAGTGGTAAAAATAAAAATACCTTAAACATATAATTTTCCATTTTAAGAACGTATGTAAAAAAATGAAGAGATTAAAGTAATTTAAATTGTTGAAAGTGGAGAAGTGTTAACAGTGGCCTTATTTTTAAATGATGTCTATTTATTTATTGTATTGTGTATCTGTGTGAATATGAATAGACACACCATAGGACAACTTTGAAGGAACTGGTTTTTTCCTTCCACTATATTGGATCTCAGGAATTAAATCGAGGTCATGGTAGAAAGCACTTTTCCTACTGAGCCATCTCACCAGCCAATCTTAAATAATTCTATTGTTTTTATTTCTCTGATATGTAGAGGTGTTATAAAAGGCACACTTTAATGTCAGCATATTTTGAAAATCTTCTGGCTCTTTGCTCAGGTGGGTCCTGGAAATCAGAGTCAGTTTGTATAACCAGAAATAAAGTACCTTTATCTGCTGAGCCATCCATTGTTTCCTATTTTTTTCAATCAATTAGGAGATTTATATTGCACTTTTGAATCATGACTTTTGAATAAATAACAAACTATAAAGTAAACGGAAGGTTATGAGAAGGAAATAGAACAGTGGGATCAGAGTGGAAAAGAAAGAAAGCAGAGGGTATGAGGTGAGTGTGGTCATAATACCTGATAATACTTTGAATAAATTTTATCTTTAAAGCCTAACAATGTATACAATGGATACACCAAAATTAAAAGACTAAATACATGCTTTTAAAATGAAAGAATGTTTTTATTTGTTTCATTTTAAAACCCATAAATGTTCATGAAGTACATGTGCTCTCATAGCATTATGTCATAGAGACATTGATCAGAGTACAGGAAATAGGAAAATCTAAGTGCATATTTATATACTCAAATTAAATGTGAACTTGGTTATGAGAATGTGGGGAAAATGATATCATTTTAGGCATTAAAATTCTTTTTAATTTAATTTGTATGAGTCACTGTGTTTTATCTTTGACAGATAATAACCCAATCACATCTCTCTTACTATCCAGGGATGCTTCTAGATTTAGGATATTAAAAACGGAGAAAGTATTTTTAAAAACTGGTAAGCAGTTACAAACCCCTAATGGTTTAATTTGCCATTTTATTCTCTTTCCTGTCTGAGATAGAGATGCAACTGTACTACATTATCAAAAAATTAAATCAAAAATTAAAACATCAGGGAGTCTGAATGTCTGCTTCTAGTGACACAACATTTAGTCAATATGGTTTGTTTTTGCTCAGGAAGATTTATATTGTCTGCAATTTGCAACCATTTCTGTTATATATAAAATATAAAGGAACGATAGGAAAAAATGAGTTATATATTTTGACGTCTCTTTTACAAGTTCTCTTCATTCAGATTATTAATTATCTATACAGTGTATGACGTTAATCTTAGCCATCAACATTTTTCTTTTTCTATCTTTACACTTAATCAGTCCAATAAAACAATCTTAAAAGAAATAGAGATGTAAATATTAATGAAAGTAGGAATTTTGCAATAAAATAGAAAACAGTATGTAAATGTAAAATGTTTAAGTTAATCTTGAAATCATTAGTAATTTCGATAGTGAATAGAACAAAAACAAAGTAATAGTACCAGAATAAAACTTAAAAGAGCTTCTAAATACAATGTGTCTTAGTGCTCTCTCAGAGCCTTACTGATACAGATTAGGATGCTTGCAGCTAACCATTGGACTGAACAAAGGGCCCCAGGAGGAGTTAGAAAGAAGACTGAAGGCGTTTGCAGTCACACAGGAATGACAACAATATCAACCAATCAGACTCTGCCAGAGTGCCCAGGGACTAAACCACAAACCAATGAGTACACATGGAGGGACCCATGGCTCCAGCCTCATATGTAACAGAGGATGACATTGTCCAGCATCAATAGGAGGAAAAGCCCTTGGTCCTGTGAAAGTTTGTTTCCCTAGTGTAGGGGAATCCCAGGGTAGTGAGGTGGGAGTGGGTGGGAGGAGGAACATCCTCACAGAAACAGGGATAAGGGAGAGTGTGTATGGGGGAGGGGGAAAGGGAATAACATTTGAAATATAAATACATCAAATAAAAATAAATTTTAAAAACTAAAATAAAAAGTTGTCTTAGCAGAAATGATAGATAACATGATCTAATATTCACCTGAATTGCAACTCCAGGTGGAAGATCCAACTAACTACACCAAAGGAGAAGCAATGCTAAACATGTACAAAAATACTTATTTTGTCTATCTGTTTACATCTATCATCTTCCATAATGTTTTTGTTAAAATGAGCAAAAACACTTTATAATTCTAAACCTAAAATTAATCTTACACAAAATAATCAGTTTCAACTAAATGTGAACATGATTTCAACTGTTAGCATATTCTATTAAAATTTATACCCGCATATATACTTTATTTGTATTCCCGTTCAATTTGTTGTGGAATCAAGATGAAAGGGTTATTTTTTGTTGTTGTTGCTTAGCTTAGGTCTCTCTGGGAACCTGACCAGCCTCACTGATTAACCTAGACTAAACAATGATACATACAAAGGAAAATAACATCATTGCAATCATTGCAATATTGTTAATCTCCATTATCAAAAGAAAATAAAATTGTATCAGAGGTGCTTCTATTGAACAGGAATCTTTAATTTGGTATTTTCATATTTTATTTCTATTCATTCTTTGCATACTTTCTCCCTTTCCCCATTTTTCTCCCTTCCTCCCTCATTCACTCCTTCCATTTCCCTCTCTATCCCTTCTTGCTTCTTTTCTTTCTTTTTATTCCTGCCATAGCTACTGAGTTTCTCCTTAATATTAGGTGCTGTGAAACAGAACGCAAAAATATGTAATACAGAGATCAAGCAGGTAGTCTCTTTTATGTAGGTGATTCATGAGTAAAAAGAGACCTAGGATGGAATGTTAATCTAAATTATGTTCGGTTATTGGTTCCTAACAAAATTGTGGTCAGAAAGTCCTCACCGAGCAGCTGATAGAAACAGATATGGAGACCTACAGTCAATCATTAGACAGAGCTTTGAGAATCCTGCAGAAGACTAGTAGAAAGAAATGTATGAGCCACAGAGGTGAAGGTCATCACAAGAAAATTCACAGAATCAAAAACCCTGAGCTCATAGGTTTATATGCATATATGTTATGATAGTGTAGCTTGGCCTTTTCATAAGAGTCCTAACAGTTCAGACAAAGACTGTTTCTGACTCTTTTGCCTGCTTTTGGGAAAATTATTCTTCTACTGGTTTGTCTCATCCCTCCTTAATAAGAAAGGAGGTGTCCTTCTGGTTGCTGCCCTCACAGAGAGCAGAAATCCTCTGGGACCATGCATTTCCGGTTTCTAGCTGGGGCCGAAACTTGATGATCCCAGCCCACAGCTCCCTGCTCACAAACACCTTGGGAGAGAGAGCTCATCATCCAAACAGGTGGGCACTCCTGAGACTGCAGGGCAGGAGAGACAGCCAGTACTACCCACATCCCTGACCCAAGGGGAACCTGTATAGGGCCTCTGGGAACAGGAAGATAGGGGCACTCAAGCTGCAGGAAAGCTGCAGTCTGGAATCTCCCCAGATCTGAAGGGACCCAGTCAAACGGCTACATGAACCTAAATCCCCCAAATCCCGTGGAAGGGAGAGCTAGACCATCAGAGGGTCAGAAAAGCCTGGGAAGACAGAGGAGACTACTCTCTGCCCACATATCTGAGTCTAGAGGAAAATGACTAGTACTATCTGGGATCCTGTGCACAGGGTCCCAAGAAAAGGTGGGGCAGGCGCTTCTGGTTGCTGCCTAAACAGAGAGCAGAAATCCAGGGCCTTCAGGCCCAAGACCAGAGATAAGACCAACTTTTCTGCTCCAAGCGACCTGCCTGGTGGACTCAGGACACACGCCCACAGGGATAGCTGAAGACCAGTAGACGGGAATGACTACACGCCTGAAAGCAGAACACTCTGTTCCCATAACTGGCTGAAAGAAAACAGGAAAGCAGATCTACCGCACTCCTGACACACAGGCCTATAGGAAGGTCTAACCACTGTCAGAAATAGCAGAACAAGGTAACATCAGAGACAATGTGATGGCAAGATGCAAGCACAGGAACCCAAGCAACGGAAACCAAGACTACATGGCATCATCGGAGCCCTATTCTCCCACCAAAGCAAACACTGAGTATCCAAACACACCAGAAGGCAAGATCTACATTTAAAATCCCATTTGATCATGATGATGGCTGACTTCAAGAAAGACATAAAGAACTCCCTTGGAGAAATGCAGGAAAACACAAATAAACAAGCAGAAGCCTATTATGAGGAAATGCAAAAATTCCTGAAAGAATATCAGGAAAACACAATCAAACAGGTGAATGAATTAAAAATGAAAATAGAAGCAATAAAGAAAGCACAAAGGGAGACAACTCTGGATATAGAAAACCAAAGGAAGAGACAAGGAGCCATAGATACAAGCATAACCAACAGAATACAAGAGATAGGAGAGAGAATATAAGGAGCAGAAGATTCCATAGAAATCAACGACACAACTGTGAAAGATAATGTAAAACGGAAAAAAACAACTGGGCCAAAACATACAGGAAATCCATGACACAATGAGAAGATTAAGCCTAAGGATAATAAGGATAGAGGAGAGGAAGTACTCCCAATGTAGAGGACCAGTAAACATCTTCAACAAAATCATAGAAGAAAACTTCCCTAACCCAAAGAAAGAAATGCCCATAAACATACAAGAAGCCTACAGAACTCCAAATAGATTGGACCAGAAAAGAAACTCCTCCCAACACATAATAGTCAAAAAATAAATGCACAAAAACAAAGAAAGAATACTGAAAGCAGTAAGGTAAAAAGGTCAAGGAACCTTTAAAGGAAGACCTATCAGAATTACACTAGATATCTCACGGGAGTATGAAAGTCAGAAGAACCTGGACAGATGTCATTCAGATCCTAAGAGAACACAAATGCCAGCCCAGGTTACTGTATCCAGCAAAACTCTCAATTAAAATAGATGGAGAAACCAAGATATCCCATGACAAAAACAATTTTACACAATATATTTCTACAAATCCAGCCAGACCAATGATAATAAATGGTGAAGTCCAACAAAAAGATGCAAGCTACACCCTAGAGAAGGCAAGAAACTAATCATTTTCCAACAAAACAAGGAGAAAGCAAGCACACAAACATAATCTCACCTCCAAACACAAATATAACAGGAAGCAACAATCACTATTCCTTAATATCTTTCAATATCAATGGACACAATTCCCCAATAAAAAGACACCGATTAACAAACTGGATATGCAATTAGGACCCTGCATTCTGCTCCCTACAGGAAACACACCTCAGAGAAAAGACAGACACTACCTCACAGTAAAAGGCTGGGAAACAACTTTCTAAGCAAATGGTCTGAAAAAGCAAGCTGGAGTAGCCATCCTAATATCGAATAAAATCGATTTTCAACCAAAAGTCATCAAAAAAGATAAGGAAGGACACTTCATATCCATCAAAGGAAAAATTGAGCAAGTTGAATTCTCAATCCTAAATGTCTATGCTCCAAATAAAAGAGCACCTACATACATAAAAGAAACCTTACTAAAGCTCAGAACCACACATTGCACCTCACACAATAATAGTAGGAGGTTTCAACACTCTACTCTCATCAATGGACAGATCATGGAAATAGAAATTAAACAGAGACATAGACAAAAGAGAAGTCATGAACCAAATGGATTTAACAGACATTTATAGAACATTCTATCCTAAAACAAAGGGATATACTTTCTTCTCACCACCCCATGGTACTTTCTCAGAAACTGACCATATAATCGGTCATAAAACAGGCCTCAACAGATACAGAAAGATAGCAATAATCCCATGCCTCCTATGAGACTACCACAGGCTAAAGCTGGTCTTCAATAACAGTGAGGAAGGAATGCCCACATACACATCAAAGTTGAATAATGTTCTACTCAATGATAAACTGGTCAAGGAACAAAGAAAGACAAAAATTAAAGACTTCTTAGAATTTAATGAAAATGAAGGTAAAACATACCCAAACTAATGGGACATAATGAAAGCTGTGCTAAGAGGAAAACTCATAGCTCTGAGTACCTGCAGAAAGAAACAGGAGAGGGAATATATCAGCATCTTGACAGCACATCTAAAAGCTCTAGAACAAAAAGTAGCAAATATACCCAGGAGGAGTAGAAGGCAGGAAATAATCAAAATTAGAGCTGAAATCAACCAAGTAGAAACAAAAAGGACTATACAAAACAGTCAACAGAAACAAAAACTAGTTCTTTCAGAAAATCAAAAAGATAGATAAACCCTTAGCCAGACTAACCAGAGGAAACAGAGAGTGTGTTCAAATTAACAAAAGCAGAAATGAGGAGGGAGACTTAACAACAGAATCAGAGGAAATTCAAAAAAAATTAACAGATCCTATTATAAAAGCTATATTCAACAAAACTTGAAAATCTGGATGAAATGGAAAATTTCCTAGACAGATACCAGGCACCAAAGTCAAATCAGGAACAGATAAACCATTTAAACAACCCCATAATTCCTAAAGAAATAGAAGCAGTCATTAAAAGACTCCCAACCAAAAAAAGCCCTGCTCCAGATGGGTTCAGTGCAGAATTCTATCAGACCTTCAGAGAAGACCTCATACCAATACTATCCAAACTATTCCACAAAATTGAAACAGATGGAGCGCTACCGAATTCCTTCTATGAAGCCACAATTACTCTTATACCTAAACCACAAAAAAGACCCAACAAAGAAAGAGAACTTCAGACCCATTTTCCTTATGAATATCAATGCAAAGATGCTCAGTAAAATTCTTGCAAACCGAATCCAAGAGCACATCAAAATAATCATCCATCATGATCATTCCAAAGATGCAGGGATGGTTTATTATATGAAAAACCATCAAGGTAATGCACTATATAAACAAACTGAAAGATAAAAACCACATGATCATTTCACTAGATGCTGAGAAAACATTTGACAAAATTCAACACCCTTTCATGATAAAAGTCCTGGAAAGAATAGGAATTCAAGGCCCATACCTAAACATAGTAAAAGCCATAAAGACCAAACCAGTAGCTGATATTAAACTAAATGGAGAGAAACTTGAAGAAATCCCACTAACATCAGAGACTAGAAAAGGCCGCCCACTCTCTCCCTACTTATTCAATATAATTCTCAAAGTCCTAACCAAAGCAATCAGACAACAAAAGGAGGTCAAATTAATACAGACTGGAAAGAAGTCAAAATATCACTATTTGCAGATGATATGATTGTATATTTAAATGATCCCAAAAGTTCCACCAGAGAACTACTAAACCTGATAAACACCTTCAGCAAAGTGGCTGGGTATAAAACTAACTCCATAAATAAGTAACCTTCTTCTACACAAAAGAGAAACAAGCCAAGAAAGAAATTAAGGAAATGACACCCTACATAATAGTCCCACATAATATAAAATATCTCAATGTGATTTACCCAAGCAAGTGAAAGATCTATATGATAAGAACTG
The DNA here is from genome assembly GCF_011064425.1 of Rattus rattus. Lineage (NCBI taxonomy): Eukaryota > Metazoa > Chordata > Mammalia > Rodentia > Muridae > Rattus > Rattus rattus. The sequence goes on from NC_046172.1 coordinate 73,650,949, forward strand.
CAAGACTCTTAAGAAAGAAATTGAAGATCTCAGAAGATGGAAAGATCTCCCATGCTCATGGATTCCAGGATTAATATAGTAAAAATGGCCAATTTACCAAACGCAATCTACAGATCCAATGCAATCCCCTTCAAAATACCAATCCAATTCTTCAAAGAGTTAGACAGAACAATTTGCAAATTCATCTGGAATAACAAAGAACCCAGCATACTAAAACTATCCTCAACAATAAAAGGACTTCTGGGGGAATCACTATCCCTGAACTCAAGCAGTATTACAGAGCAATAGTGATAAAAACTGTATGGTATTGGTACAGACACAGGCAGATAGACCAGTGGAATAGAATTGAAGACCCAGAAATAAACCCACACACCTATGGTCACATGATCTTTCACAAAGGAGCCAAAACCATCCAATGGAAAAAAGGTAGCATTTTCAGCAAATAGTGCTGGTTTAACTGGAGATCAGCATGTAGAAGAATGCAGATTGATCCACTCTTATCACCCTGTACAAAGCTTAAGTCTAAGTGGATCAAAGACCTCCACATCAAACCAGATACACTCAAGCTAACAGAAGAAACATTGGGGAAGAACCTCAAACACATGGGCACTGAAGAAAAGTTCCTGAACAAAACACCAATGGCTTATGCTCTAAGATCAAAATCGACAAATGGGATCTCATAAAACTACAAAGCTTCTATAAGTCAATGGACACTGTTGTCAGGACAAAACAGCAACCAACATATTGGGAAAAGATCTTTACCAATCCTACAACTGATAGAGGGCTCATATCCAAAATATACAAAGAACTCATGAATTTAGACTGCAGGGAGACAAATAACCCTATTAAAAATGGGGTTCAGAGCTAAACAAAGAATTCACAGCTGAGGAATGCCAAATGACTGAGAAACCCTAAAGAAACGTCCAAATATCTTTAGTCATAAGGATGCAAATCAAAAACAGCCCTGAGATTCCACCTCACACCAGTCAGAATGCTAAGATCAAAAATTCATGTGACAGCAGATGCTGGCGAGGATATAGAGAAAGAGGAACACTCCTCCATTGTTGGTGGGATTGCAGACTGGTAAAACCATTCTGGAAATCAGTCTGGAGGTTCCACAGAAAATTGGACATTGACCTACTTGAGGACCCAGCTACACCTATCTTGGGCATATACCCAAAAGATGCCCCAACATATAACAAAGACACATGCTCCACTATGTTCATAGCAGCCATATTTATAATAGCCAAAACTAGAAAGAACCCAGATGCCCTTCAACAGAGGAATGGATACAGAAAATGTGGTACATCTACAATGGAATACTACCCAGCTATCAAAAACAATGACTTTATGAAGTTCATAGGCAAATGTATGGAAATGGAAAATATCATCCTGAGTGAGGTAACCCGCTCACAGAAAAACACCCATGGTATGCAATCATTGATAAGTGGGTATTAGCCCAAATGCTTGAATTACCTAAATGCAGAATATGTGAAACTCAGAAGGATGACCAAAAATCTGAATGCTTTTACCCTTCTTTAAAAGGGAACAAGAATACCCTATGGTAGGGAATAGAGAAATAAAGATTAAAACAGAGACTGAAGACACCCATTTCAGCCTTCCCCCTTTATAAGCCCATACATATACAACCACAAAACTAGATAAGCTGGATGAAGCAAAGAAGTGCAGGCTGACAGGAACCGGATGTAGATCTCTCCTGAGAGACACAGCCAGAATATGGTAAATACATAGGCGAATGCCAGCAGCAAATCACTCAACTGAGAATGGGATCCCTGTTGAAGGAATCAGAGAAAGGACTGGAAGAGCTTGAAGGGGCTCAAGACCCCATATGAACAACAATGCCAACCAACCAGAGCTGCCAGGGACTAAGCCACTACCTAAAGAGTATACATGGACTGACCCTGGGCTCCAACTGCATAAGTAGCAATGAATACTCTAGTAAGGGCACCAGTGGAAGGGGAAGCCCTCGGTCCTGCCAAGACTGAACCACCAGTGAATGGGATTGTTTGGGGAGGGCAGTAATTGGGGAAGGATGGGGAGGCAACACCCTTATAGAAGGGAGTGGGAGGGGGTTAGGATGTTGACCTGGAAACCCTGGAAAGGAATACCGAAATTGAAATGTAAATAAAAATACCCAATTTAATAAAGATGAAACAAACAAACAAAAATTGTTATGGTACTTCCACAATGTGTCATGGCTTGTTGATATCAGTGGGAGGCCTGTAATTTCCTGGAGAGAAAAGGTAGAGGAATAGATTGGCATGGAGTTGGGGAGTGAATATTGCAGAGGGACTGGGACTAGAAGAGAAAGGAGAAACTATGGGAAGGAGAAACATTAATAATAGGAACAATATTAGAACTCTAAAATTTATTATAGAGGAAAAGCTGGTGTATGGTCAGATCATATAATCAGTATTTTACCTGGCTACAGAGGGTTTTGACAAGGAAATTTTGTTGAATTGCAAATTGCAAGAAAGAATGAAAGGGATATTTCAGTATAAAAAATGAGGAAAGTTGTATGTATGTGTGAAGGGGGGAGATCTCAGTATGTAAATAGCAACAAGCACAATAAGACCTAATATTCAGAATACGGCTTGCAGATCATTTAAAGAGAAATAAATACTGTGAAATAAAAGTTGCATTAAAAAATTATTAAAAAATTAATTTTATAAAACATCAATCTTGTTGACGGTATAAATATTGTAAATATTTACATTATTTCTAATCAAATTAGTTCTGAAAATGCACATGATAGTGTAACAAGCATTTTCCAGACAATGTAATAACTTGGTTATTAGTATAATATAGTTATATTATTTTAATGTTTAATAAGTGTATGTATGTTTACACTAATGCATGAACACAAGGACATGCACATATATACAATACATACATATGCATTTATATATAGTATTTATCAGTAGAAAGAAAAAGCAACAGGTTTTATTTCTAGAATATCACGTTTACCCACTTTAATTTTTTAATTAAACTAATAGACATATATGAGTTAATGATTTTTATTGCTAACTTACATTTATCAGAATTGATATGTGAAAATGTAATTTTAGGTTTTAAGCAAGTGAATATAAATTATTTGAGTAAATTGAGTAGAAATTTGATACTATATACATAGATTTACAATTTCAAACTTATAGAAATCATGATGCAATTTCAATCTCACATATCAATACCATTGTTGAGGATTTTTAAAGAAAGTTGAAACAAGTCTCTAAGATTACCATTATTATTTTCTCTTCCGGTTAGTAATGCTCTTGCTTGGTGTCTATAGTATGTAACAACACTTCTTATTTCTTTACTTTGCATCCTCAGGAACTTAGAAGCTATAGCTGAAACCCTTTTTAAATTGTTTTTCCTAAGTTTACATGAATATCTAGAAATGGAAAAATTCAGTTAAAACTAATTATAAAAGGATGGATCATTTTATCTTTAACTTGGAATAATGTTTATCTTTTTATTTGATTTAAACATGGACTCATTTCATTGAATATTTTTCCTTTTGACAACCTCATATTCAAACTACATATGATTTTATATAAGAACCACAATTGGATGAATATTAATTCTCTTTTGATTTTAGATTTACCAAACTTAAATTGAAGTGGTATGTCAATCAAAGTAGAAATAAAGTCGCCTTTTAATTCTTGGCATAAGAAATAGGAATATCTTTCTCCTTGAAACATCATCTTCCAAATCACATCCAAGGCAAATAAATTACCGAGTAAAATCTTCTACAGAAAAGATCTAAACTATTTTCCTAGACGAATAATTAAGGTGATAGCTGGTTAGAAAGATGGCTGCAAGAGACAAAAGACAGAGAAAAGGATTTCCAGATGCAGACTGACTATTTAACCAAGGAATAATTTATAACACTGGAAATGAAATTTTCCAGTGTTACAGGAACAACCACATAGCAAAAGATTCTCAAAATGTAATCCAATTCACAAGATTTGTTTTAATCAAGTCATTTAGCTTAACATTGGAATATTCTTATAAATCTTCCAGGGATATATTGCCAAGGATATAGTATATTATCTGGTTCCTGAACTTATTTTAGTACCAATATACAACTTTATGGTTCCCAACATATATAACAAATTTTGGAATGAAGAAATAAATGGAATAATGAGAAAATGATAACTTAGAGAATATAATTTTAAGTTTTCAGTAGATTCTAATGTAGCGGAGGCTAGATAATCAGCCAGATAGATGCATAACTTTCCTGTTGTAAATGATATAGATAAAACCATATGCCTGAATATAATTATGATTGAAAATTGTTCTAATTTTATTTCCTTTAGGTAAGCTTGTGGTATTATCATAGTAGCTTATATACTAGTATAATATCTTGCTTGTTTCACTTTTTTTTTTATAAATTACGTGCTACTTCAAAATGGTTTAGTGTGTTGAGCTGATTTTAAAAGAAAAATAGTTACATGATTATTGAATACTCAATGATTGCATTTTTCTTCAATTTATTATGCTGATATAAATTTATAGAAGTTTGTGTTATACAAACAGTATTTATAGTATTTTGCATTGAATAATTTATTTAGAATCTGATATTAGTTTGCTAATAACAATCTTTATAGATGGGAAAAATTTAAAAAGTCATTTCAATATATACAATATGAACCTTTTGTCTATTTTAGTGTGTAATGCTTCAATAGACTATAAATGTTGTGAACTAAAAGCTTAAATTATAGACATTTACAAAAAGAAATTTGAAACACTGAAGCTTTTCTTTTTTCTAGTATTTTTATTTTATTGTTTCAAAGTTAAAATTATATTCTATAAACTACCTGAGGAAAAGATCAAAGCATATTTTCACCATTAAAATATTATCAAAATCTAACTCCATAATTTAGTCTTCTTTATTTTTAAAAACCATTTTATTGGAGCAGATGATGCCTTGTTGGGTACCATGGGAGCAGAAGCCCTTCGTCCTGCCAAGGCTGCCCCTCCCCCCCATTGTAGGGGAATGTCAAGGTGGGGAGGCAGAAAGGGGGTTGGGGAGGGTGAACACCCTTATAGAAGAAGGGGAGGGGGACGGGAGAGGGGACTTATGGGCAGGAAACATAGAAAGGGTTTTTATTTACATTTGAAATGTAAGTAAAAAAATATTTTATAAATTTAAATGGAGATCAAACCTAGGATCTTCTATTTACTAGGCAATAGCTTCCCATGAAACTATAAAATCATTTCTTTTTTGCATTTTTTGCATTTTATTGGATATTATATGTATTTACACTTCAAACTTTATACCCTTTCTCAGTTCACCCCTCTACCATCACTCCTCCCCCTTCTCCCACTCACACATTCCCAACTCATTGCCCTGGCATTCCTCTAGAGAAACAAGCCTTCACAGGACCAAGGACTTTTCGTCCTATTGATGACAGACAATGATATCCTCTGTTACACATGCAGCTGGAGCCTTAGGTTCCCCAAAGTGTACGCATTGGTTGCTGATTTAGTCCCTGGGACCTCTGGGGATATGGTTGTTTTGATATTTGTTCTTCCTCTGGGTTGCCAAACTCCTTCAGCTCCTGAAAGTCCTTTTTCTAACTCCTCCATTGGGTTCCAAAAGCTCAGTCATATGGTTAGCTGCAAGCATCCTATTCTTAAGAGAACACCTATAATATTATGCTTACTTTGACAATAAATTAATATAGCCTGACTAGTGCCAATTTGGGAGAGCCTTGCAGTTTTGGCTGGATCATACCTCTACAACTGATTCTTGTTTGGTGTTTGCTATTGAACTAGACTGCTGGTATCCTGACAAAAATGAATTAAATTGGCCAAAGAAACTAGTTGTAAAGAGTTCTCTCTACCTCTGATTGTTGGATTAGAAGGGAGGATAAAGCCATTTAAGAACCTTAAAAAAAGTAGACTTTTTAAAAAAAATCCAGGCCTATAATTTTGTGTCTAGTTTTCTCAGATTCAATTAATCAATAACCTAATCCAATCTTCACCTGTCCATCAAGGCAGTCTATATAGAGTGGGTATCTGATAAAGTCTTTTTACAGTGTAAAATCATTTAGTGACTCATTTTTTATTATTTTATTATTTGTTTTTACTTATTCATTTTACATCCCAATCACACACTCTCCCATAAACCTTCCCCATCTCCCCTAACCTTCTCCTCTGAGTGGGTGCCCCCTACCCTTGTATTTTTCCAACCTGGCTTTTAAAGTCTCTGTCAGGCTAGGCACTCACTCTCCCATTGAAGCTTGACAAGGCATACCATCTAGAAGAGCATATCCCACTCACAGACAACAGCTTTTGGGATATTTCCCATTCCAATTTTTCAGAACTGACATCCAGACCAATCTGAACATCTGCTACATATCTCTGGAGAGGCCGATGTCCACCCTTGTATGTTTTTTCGTTGGTGATTCAGACTCTGAGAGACCCTAAGGTCCAGGATATTTGATATTGTTGCCTACCTGTATGGTTCCTATCCCCCTTGGGGGCCTGCAATCCTTCGTCAAATTCTTCCAAAAGAGTCCCTTAGCTCCATCCATTGCTCGACTATGGATATCTGTATTTGTCTGACTCTACTTCTGGGTTAAGACTATCAGAGAACAACTTGTTCCTGTGTACAAACATAACATTATTTTTTTTTAAAGGTTGGTTGCATGGCTTCCAGTCTACATCTGCCCCAGAGCTAAGACTGTCCCACACCTTCCAGACACAAAATCTGGCTAGAGAAAAGCTGACCAGCTGTCCAGGAGTGTTCTCAATGCTAAGCCCACAGGGGAGACCCACTTCGTTCCAGTATCTCTCCAAAGAGGGATCCACCAAAAACACACAGGAACCACAGAGCATCCTGGAAAAGGACACTTCCAGTCTCCATTTATGCCCAGAGTAAAGGCTGTCCCACAGCCATCTGTACCCAAAACCTTCCATGAGATAGCTATTCTCCCAGTAGTGTTCTCACTCCTAAGATCACAGTATCACAGGCCCACAGGAGGGATAAGCTCCAGTCAGATACCAAAAGATCAACTAACATAAGAGATAACCAGATAGCTAGAGGGAAGCACAAGAACCTAAGCAAAAGAAATCAAGAATACGTGGCATCACCAGAACCCAGTTCTTCCACAACAGCAATTATTAAGTACCCCAAACACCCAGGAAAAGCAAGATTTTTATTTAAAACATCATCTCATGATGGTGATAGAGGACTTTAAGAAGAAAATAAATAACTCCCGTAAAGAAATACAGGACATCACAGGTAAACAAGTCAAAGCCATTAAAGAGGAAACACAGAAGTCTCTTAAAGAGTTACAGGAAAACACAAACAGGTGAATAAATAAAATAAAATCATCCAGGATCTAAAAATGAAAAAAAATGAGAGCATTTTCAACAAATGGTGCTGGTTCAACTGGAGGTCAGCATGTAAAAGAATGCAAATCAACCCATTCTTATCTCCTTGTAAAAAGATCAAGCCCAGATGGTTCAAAGATCTGCAACAGATATCTAGATACTCAAAGTAATAGAAGAGAAAGTAAGGAAGAGCCTCGAACTTATGGGTACATGGGACAATTTCCTGAAAAAAAAAAAAAAAACACCAATGGCTTATGCTTTAAGCTCAACATTATACAAATGTGACCTCATAAAATTGCAAAGCTTCTGTATGACAAAGGATACTGTCAGAAAAAACAGCAATGCCCAGTTTGGGAAACAATCTCTACCATTCCTACATCCAATTAAGGACTAATATCATAGATAGATAGATAGATGATAGATAGATAGATAGATAGAGAGAGAGAGAGAGAGAGAGATGATAGTTAGATACAAGAAAAGCCAATAACCATATTAAAAATGGTGTACAGAGCTAAACTATGAACTGTCAACTTAGGAATATCAAATATCCATGAAGCACCTAAAGAAAGGTTCAACAGCCTTAGCCATCAGGGAAATGCAAATCAAAACAACCCCAAGATTCCACCCCAAAGAGTCAAAATGGCTAAGACCAAGATCTCATTTCACAGCAGATGCAAGTCAGGATGTGGAGAAAGAGGAACACTCCTTCATTGTTGGTGGGATTCCAAGCTAGTACAACCACTCTGGGAGTCAGTCTGGTATTACCTCACAGAATTTGTCACAGTACTACCTGAGTACTCAGCTATACCACTCTTGAGTATACACCCAAAAGATCCTCCAGTGTATAACCAGGACACATGTTCATAGTAGCCTTGTTTATAATAGCCAGAAGTCGGAAAGAACCTAGATGTCATTTAATGGAGTAATGGATACAGAAAATGTGGTACACTTACACAATGGAGTACTATTCAGGTATTAAAAACAATGATTTCATGAAATTCATAGGCAAGTGGATGGAACTAAAAGATATTATCATGAATGAATAACACAATCTCAAATAACATAGTGGTATGCATTCACTGATACGTGAATATTAGCCCAAAAGCTTGGAATAACCAAGATACAATTTACAGACCAGACAGGGGAATGAAATACTCACAGGAGGAAATACAGAAAGTGTGGAGCAAAGACTGAAGGACGTGTCATCCATAGACTGCCGCACATGGGAATCCATCCCAGGAGCAGTCACCAAACATGGTCACTATTGGGGATGCCAAGAAGTACATGCTGACAGGAGCCTGATATAGCTGTTTCCTGAGAGCCTCTGCCAGAGCATGACAAATACAGAGGCAAATGCTCACAGCCAACCATTGAATTGAGAATGGGGTTACCAGTGAAGGAAATAGAGAAAGAACTCAGATAACTGTGGTTGTAAGGAGAATGATATCAACCAACCAGAAACCCCAGAGCTCCCAGGTATTAAACCATCAACCATAAAGTACACATGGAGGAACCCAAGTTCCGGCTGCATATATAACTGAGGATGGCCTAGTTTTACAAATACTACATCCAATTGAAGGCTAATATCCAATATATATATATATATATATATATATATATATATATAAATCAATAAGTTAGACTCCAGAGAACCAAATAAAAAATGGGGCACAGAGCAAAACAACAAAGAATTCTCAACTGAGGAACATCTAATAGCCAGGAAGCAGCTAAAGAAATGGTCAACATCCTTAGTCATATAGAGAATGTAAATCCAAAAACCCCTGAGATTTCACTTCACAGAAATCAAAATGACTAAGATCAAAAACTCAGTTGACAGCAGATGCTGGTGAAGATGTGGAGATAGAGGAACACACCTTCATTGTTGGTGCAATTGCAAGCTGGTACAACCACTCTGGAAGTCTGTCTGGCATTTCGTCACAAAATTGGACATAGTACTACCAGAGGATCCAGCTATACCACTCCTGGGCATACACCCAAAATATACTCCAACATATAACAAGGACACATGCTCCACTATGTTCATAGTAACCTTATTTATAAATATATATTTTAAATAGCTTATTTCCAAAGCTGAAAAAAGAACCCAGATGTCCTTCATCAGGAAAATGGATACAGAAAATGCGGTACATTTACACAATGGAGTACTACTCAGCTAATAAAAACAATGATGACATTAACTTTTTAGACAAATGGAACTAGAAAATATCATCCTCAGTGAGGTAACACAATCACAAAAGAACACTCATGGTATGTATTCACTGATAAGTGGATATTAGCTCAAAATCTTGGAATACCCAATAATCAATTCACAGACCACATGAAGCTCAAGAAGAAGGAAGACCAAAATGTGGATGCTTTATTCCTTTTTATAAGAGGGAAAAAATACTCATGGCTGGAAATACAGGGACAAAGAGTGGATCAAGGACTGAAAGAAATGTCATCCAGAGACTGCCCGACCTGTGCATCCATCCCACTTGAAGTCACCAAAGCCAGTCGCTATTGCTGATTCCATTGAAGTGCTTGCTGAGAGGATCCTGGTATGGATGTCTTCTGAGAGATTCTGACAGAACCTTACTGATACGATGAGAATGTTTGCAACTAACCTTTGGACTGAGCTTGAGGACCCCAATGGAGGAATTATAGAAAGGACTGAAGGAGCTCAAGTGGTTTTGCAACCCCATAGGAAGAACAACAATATCAACCACTCAGACCCCCAGAGCTCCCAGGGTCTAAATCACCAACCAAAGAGTACACATGGAGAGACTCATGGCTCCAGCCACATATGTAGGAGAGGATGACTTTGTCTCACCTCAATAGAAGAATTCCTTGGTCCTGTGATGGCTTGTTTCCCCAGTGTAGGGTAATGCCATGGGGTTGAGATGGGAGTGTGTGGGTGGGAGTGGGAGCATCCTCATATAAGCAGGAGGGATGGTTAGGAAGGATGGGATCAGTTGGAAAGGAGATAACATTTGAAATGTAAATACATAAAATATCCAATAAAATTTTTAAAATATTTAAAAAGAAGATTGGTGTATGCCCATGGGATGGATGTGAAGTTTGACTGGTGAGTGGTTGACCATTCCTTCATTCTTTGCTCCAATCTTTATGCCCAATTTCTTGAATTCAAGACAAATTTGGGGTTGAAAGTCTTGTGAGTGAATGGGTTTCTCTATCAATCCACTGGGGTTCTTGCCTGGCTTCAGGAAGTTTCAATATCTCCAATGTAGTAGATCAGAGCTAAAGTCACTCCCACTGAGTCTTGGGTACCTCATTTAACCCAAGTCTCTTTCTCATCATGATGATTCCCCTGACCTCTTGATGATACCCTTCAGTTGCAGATTTCCATTCATTTTCTTGGCCATCTAACCATCTCTCCTGTCCATCCACAACCTGATACTAAACCCTCATTCTCCTCCTCCCTTGTAGTTCCCTCCCATCCTCTGCCTCTTATAATGATTTCATTCTCTTTCTAAGTGAGATCCAAAATTCCTTGCTTGTACCTACCTTCTTGTTTAGCTTCTTTGGGTCTCTGAAGTATAACATGGTACCTGTATTTTATAACTAATATCCACTTATAAGTGAGTACATACCATGCTTTTCCTTTTGGGACAGGTTTACCACACTAAGGATAATATTCTCAAGTTCCATCCAATTACCTGCAAAATTCATGATGTCTTGGTTTTTAATAGATGGATAAGTGGCAAATTGTGTAGATATAATACTTATTTATGCATTCTGCAGTGCAAAAACATCTAAGATGTTTTCAATTTCTGACTATTACTAATAAGTGTTATGAACATAGTTGAACAAATGTCTTGGTGGTATGGTAGAGCATCTTTATGGTATATGCCTACAAGTGGTATGGCTGGGTCTTGATGTAGAACTAGTTCCAGTTTTCTGAAAAGTCACGAAATAGATTTCCAAAGTGTTGTACAAGTTTGGACACCCATCAGCAATTAAGAAGTGTTCCCCTTATTCCACATCCTTTCCAGCATGTACCATTTCTAAATTTTTTTATTATTGTATGAACTTTTTTCTTTTTATTAGATATGTTTCTTTACTTACATTTCAAATATTATTCTCTTTCCTGGTTTCCTGTCCATAAGAACACCATCCCCCTCCCCCTCCCCCACACATCCATGTCCCCACACAGGTATTCCTACACATCCATATCCCTTACTGCCTTCCCATATTCCCCTGCACTGGGGCGTGCAACCTTGGCAGTACCAAGGGCTTCCCCTTCCACTGGTTCCCCAACAAGGCTATTCTCTGCTACATACCATCTGCATCTAACTCTTTCAGCAGCTTGTTGAGTCTTTCAGAAGGCAGTCATGATAGGCCCCTTTTTGTGAATTCTAGAACGTAAAGCTTTAATTTCTTTATTTCTTCCCTGTCCCAGAGTTCATTGAGTTTTTCAGTTTATATAAGTCTGTAGTCTCTCCTTTACCTCCATCACACTCCTGGACCATACAGAAATATTTCACTCCTCCCACTCACTTTCTCTGCTCTCTAAGCCCTCTGTACCAAGTCAAGCTGTGCTGAGTAGCCTGCTATCCCAGGGGGACCTCTATTCTCTTGCCTGTCTTCTTACCTCCATCAGACATGAAATTCCTGAACATTGAAATAAGCTTTCCTTCTTCTCCCTCCACGCCCATCTTCCCTGCTGGCTGAGCCTTCTGGGCCAAGCCAAACTGCACTGGATATCTTGTCATTACAGGGAGGACATTTATTCTCCTGCCTTCTCTCCCCCCACCTATATGGGATCTGAGTCTCATGAACCATACTGAACTGCAGATCCAGAAATATACAGCCCAAGTATACACATCAGAAGACTGTCACACTAGGACCATTGAGGTTTAGCCCAACTCATAATACCTATTACTATAAAAACATCCAGGAATCAAAATCAATCATATGGCTAAAGACTCTTAGAACAAAATCAGCAAGAACCATGGCAAGATGAAAACTCCAAAGGACCACTACCCAATTACAGCTAGTCCTGGATATCCTAATACACCAAAACACAAGAAAATGTCCTTAAATCCAATCTTATGAAGATTATACAAGCCTTTAACGAGGAAATGAATAAGTCTCCTAAAGACATACAGGAAAATACAGTTAAATAGGTGAAAGAAAGAAATAAAACTGTGCAAGAGTGAGAGTAGAAATAGGAGAATAAAGAAAATACAAACTTAGGAAATCTAAGGATATAAAGCCTAGGGAAGAGAACAGGAGAAATAGATACAAGCATCAGGAACAGAATACAGAAGATGGAAGAGAGAATCTCAGGTATAGAAGACACAATAGAAGAAATTGATACATCAGCAAAAGAAAATTTTAAATCTAAAAAAAAATCTTTAAAGCAAATACAGAGAAAAAGTGTGGAACAGATAATAAAGTAAAGGCCATTCAAATATTGCCCCACCTGAGGATCCATCCCATATACAGAACCAAACCCAAACACTATTGTGGATGACAAGAAGTGCTTACTGATAGGAGCCTGATATAGTTGTCTCCTGAGAGGCTTTTCCAAGGCCTGACAAATACAGGTGCAGATGCTCACAGCCAACCCTTGAACTGAGCATGGGCAAGCCAATGGAGAATAGAGACAAAAACCGAAAGAGCTGAAGGAGTTTGCAACCCCAAAAGAACTACAATACCAATCAGAGCTCACAGGGACTAAACCACCAAACAGAGTACACATGGAGGGACTTATGTGCGCATACCATATGTATGCAGAAGATGACATTGTCAGGCCTCAATAGGAGATGCCCTTGGTTCTGTGAAGGCTTGATGGCCCAGTGTAGGAATGCCATAGCAGGAAGGCCAGAGTGCTAGGTTGGATGGGTAGGGGTACATCCTTGTAGAAGCAAGGGGAAATAGGATGGGATAATGGACACTGGGAAAGAGGATAACATTTGAAATCTGAATAAATAAAATAGCCAATAAAAATAAGTTAATAAAAATCTTATATATATATATATGAATGAAGATAATTATTGAAACATGTTATGAAATACAAAGGTAGCCTAACTTTACTAGGCATAGTAGATCATTGCAACCATATGAAATAATGTCAGATTATTTTCCAGTAGCTTTGTATGATGTATCTAGATTTAGAAAATATATATCACTTATAAGATTTATGTTATTCTTAGGCTATATTTTTTTTTCTTTAATGAATATGAAGTGTCTTTCCTTACCCTTTTTGATGACTTTTAGTTGAAAATTGATTTTATTCGATATTAGAATGACTACTCCATCTTGCTTCTTCAGACCATTTGCTTGGAAAGGTGTTTCCCAGCCTTTCATTCTGAGGTAGTGTCGGTCTTTGTCTCTGAGATGTGTTTCTTTTAGGCAGCAGAATTCAAGGTCCTCATTGTGTATCCAGTTTGTTAATCTGTCTTTTTTTGGGGAGTTGAGTCCATTGAGGTTGAGAGATATTAAGGAATAGTGATTGTTGATTCCTGTTATATTCATATTTGGATGTGAGATTATGTTTGTATTGCTTTTCTTCTTTTTTGCTTTGTTTGCCAAAGACGACTATTTTCTTGCTTTTCTAGGGTATGGCTTGCCTCCTTGTTGAGCTTCACCATTTATATCCTTTGTAGGGCTGGATTTTTGTGAAAGATATTTTGTAATTTGGTTTGTCATGGAATATCTTGGTTTCTCCATCTATATTAATTGAGGTTTTGTGGTACAGTAACCTGGGCTGGCATTTGTGTTCTCTTAGGGTCTGTTATGACATCTGCCCAGGATCTTCTGGCTTTCATAGTTTCTGGCGAAAAGTCTGGTGTGATTCTGATAGGTCTGCCTTTATATGTTACTTGACCTTTTTCCCTTACTGCTTTAAATATTCTTTCTTTATTTTGTGCGTTTGGTGTTTTAACTATTATGTGACGGGAGGTGTTTCTTTTCTGGTCCAATCTATTTGGAGTTCTGTAGGCTTCTTGTATGCCTATGGGTATCTCTTTTTTTAGGTTAGGGAAGTTTTCTTCTATGATTTTGTTGAAGATATTTACTGGTCCTTTGAGCTGGGAGTCTTCACTCT
>NC_046172.1:74008864-74211787 GCF_011064425.1 Rattus rattus
AGACCCCATATGTACAGCAATGCCAAAACCAACTGAGCTTCCAGGGACTAAGCCACTACCCAAAGACTATAAGGATGGACTGGACCCTGGACTCTGACCTCGTAGGTTGCAATGAATATCCTAGTAAGAGCACCAGTGGAAGGGGAAGCCCTGGGTCCTGCTAAGACTGAACCCCTAGTGAACTGGACTGTTGGGGAGAGGGCAGCAATGGGGAGGGGTTGGGAGGAAAACACCCATAAGGAAGGGAGGGGAGGGGGATGTCACCTGGAAACCGAAAAGGGAATAAATAACTCGAAATGTATATAAGAAATACCTGCTAAATAATAAAAAAAAAAGTTAAAAAAAAATAAATAAAAATAAAATGTAAAGAGAAAAAAAAAATATGTCCTGCTAAAAATATGGCTGATTTAATAACCTCTGTGTTTGTGCTGAGCTATCTATTTAATGCTACACACATAATTGTTTAGGACATGATAATTAGTCAGAATTTCAAATGTTAGTAAGCAACAGGATGAACTGTAAGAATATGTGTTGTGTTAACTAACATTTAGTATAATATTAGTAATGTCCATTGGTTATTATAGATTTGCTGTTTCCTTCTCTTCAAACTATTGTTCAACTGCTCCAAAATTTGAAATATACAAACTCACAAGTGCACACACACACACACACACACACACACACAAACACAAACACAAACACACACATACATGGGTAAGGGGGAGAGCAAGAGCAAGATAATGCTGTTGTTTTAAACAAACATAATTTAAAACAAGTAAATTGAGAGAGAACTTAATTCATTAAATATGTAATTTAATTTACATCCTAATGTTTCACTGATGATCTTTCCTTTTTGGTATTCTCTAGTTGGGAATATATTCTAACTAAAATTAAATATATATTGTTTTTCATCATATGTATATAATTAAAATCATCTGAAATTTAATAAATATTTTTATATCTGCATATTGTAGGACATTTATGTGTACCCCCATGTATTCAAGTATGAATAAGTACTAAATGCAAACATTTTGCCAAGCATAGAAAGCAACCTAGGAAGACCTTTTGAAAATTGGCTATTAACTTTTGTTATGATAATAAATTTCATGGCTGTGTATTGAGTTAATATACTTTAAAAATGATACATGACAAAATTATATTCATCATTTTCATCTAATTATATTGTAGAATATATGAACTTGACTTATATTCGTCATACAACATGAGTATATAATACATATCTCTATGTGTGTATGTGTAATTAACTCATTTTTCAAACCAATGAGAAAATGCCAGATTATGCTTGTACAGAAATCATGGCATTTTATTAATATTGATCTGTTTTATATATCCAATAGACACTTAGATGTCATCCTATATGGATTAATTTTCCAAATTAAGAAAGGTCTACTACCTGTTTTATTCCTCTGTATATCATTCATACAATTGAACAGTTAATGTTCAAATATTCACTCTAAAGAATCGTAATACATATATATATATACTTTATATTTATGTATATTTTATACATTCATATAATGTAAAACAATACATAATTTAAATGATATTTATAGCAATCATTTGACTAAACTGATTTTTCTAGGTGAAAATTACATGAAGATATAAGCATTTCTGGCTATCTTTGTGTGATATTTTATCAATATATTGTACATTGAGATGTTACTAGAATTCTAGAAGAAAATACAGTATACATATAGACATTAAAATTATGGAAATCTGGAGGAATTTTGGAGGTAATTGAGCTAAATGTTTTGTTATATGACTTTTAATTTGAAGGTGGTGTATATGTCACTAAAGTGGAAGTCATTAGTGTTATAAAGCTTCAACATACTCAATCACAATAAGAATGTATCACTAACCTTGTGATGCTGGTAAAATCACTGAATTATTACTTGGTATACTCTCTAAATTTGCACTTTTAAATTATAAGAATTCAGGAAGTGAAAGTGAAAGTACAGATAAAAATTAAATAATGACTGAGGTGGCAGATGTAGCATTCACTCATTAATTCACATGAAATAGTCATTAGTCATATACATTTCAAAAAACAGTACTCTATACACACTTAGGATCTAACAAATTTTATTTTAAAAAGACTAATTTTTGCATTGCTGGTGTTCAAAGACTTGAACAGTCACAGGCAATACGATTGTTCTACTGGTGAGATAGAATTATTTTCAACATTAGTTGGTGTGTGTGTGTGTGTGTGTGTGTGTGTGTGTGTGTTTATGCGTCTTACTTTGTCTTATGTATTATAAGGTTTTAAAAGTGAAGATCACTGTTTTTATTAATCATTTATTCATTTACATTTCTTTTTTGGCTTTTTAATTGGATATTTTATATTTACATTTCAAATATTATACCCTTTCCCCTTCTCCTCTCGCCTCCCCCCTTCCCCCTGCTTTTATGAAGATGCTCCCACTCCCACACACCAACTCCCATTTCAACACTCCTGGCATTCCCTACACTGGGGAAATGAGCCTTCACAGGACCAAAGGCTTCTCCTCTTACTGATGCCAGACAATACCATTCTCTGTTACAAATGCAGCTGGAGCCATGGGTCTCTCCATATGTACTCTTCAGTTGGTGGTTTAGTCCCCAGGAGCTTTGGGGTGTCTGGTTGGTCTTCAATAAAAACAAAACCAATAGAAAGCCCACATAAATATGGAAGATGAAAAACACTCTACTCAATGATAACTTGGTCAAGGAAGATATAAAGAAAGAAATTAAAGACTTTTTAGAATTTAAATAAAGTAAAAAGACAACATACACAAATTTATGAGAAACAGTGTGCTAATAGAAAAACTCATAGCTCTAAGGGTCTCCATAATGAAGCTGGAGACAGCATACACTAACAGCTTGATAGCACACCTGAAATCTCTGGAACAAAAAGAAGCAGATACACTGAAGAGGAGTAGATGGCAGGAAATAATGAAATTGAGAGCTGAAATCAATCAAGTAGGAAAAAAGAACTATACAAAGAATCAACAAAAACAGAAGCTGGTTCTTTGAGAAAATCAACAAGATAGATAAACCCTTAGCCAGACTAACGAGAGGGCACAGAGAGTGTGTCCAAATTACAGAAATTAAAAGGGAGACATCACAACAGAATCTGAGAAAATTCAAAAAGTCATCAGATCCTACTACAAAAGTCTGTATTCAGCAAAACTTGAAAATCTGGAGGAAGTGAACAATTTCCTAGACATACACCAGGAAACAAAGTTAAATCAGTATCACATAAACCATCTAAACAATTCCATAACTCCTAAAGAAATGGAAGCAGTTATTAAAAGTCTCCTAACCAAAAAAAGCCCAGGAACAGATGGGTTAATATAGAATTCTATTACACCTTCATAGAAGACCTCAGAATAATACTGTCCAAACTATTCCACAAAATAGAAACAGAGGGAGCACTACCCAATTCCTTCTGTGAAGCCACAATTATGCTTATCCATAAACCCCACAATGACCCCAGAAAGAAAGAGAAATTCAGACCAATCTGATATCCTTTCTGAATATCAATGCAAAAATACTCAATAAAATTCTCCCAAACAGAATTCAAGAACACATCAAAATGATCATCCATCATGATTAAGTATGCTTCATCCAAGTGATGCAGGGATAGTTCAATATATGGAAATCAATCAATGTAATCAACTGTATAACCAAACTTAAGGACAAAATCCACAGTATCACTTCATTAGATGCTGAGAAAACATTTGACAATATTCAACACACCTTCATGATAAAAGTCCTTGAAAGATCAGAAATTCAAGGCCCATACATAAACATATTAAAAGCAATATACAGCAAAACAGTAGTGTATATTAAACGAAATGGAGAGAAACTTGAAGCAATCCCACTAAAATCAGGGACTAGACAAGGCTGCCCCCTCTCTCCCTACTTATTCAATATAGTTCTCGAAGTCCTAGGCAGAGCAATCAGACAACAAAAGGAGTTCAAATGAATACAAATTGGAAAGGAAGGATTCAAAATGTCACTATTTGCAGATGATATGATAGCATACTTAGGTGAAACCAAAAGTTCCACCAGAGAACTAATAAGCCTGATAAACAACTTCAGCAAAGTGACTGGGTATTAAATTAATTCAAATAAAACAGAATCCTTCATTTACTCAAATGATAAATAGAGTGAGAAAGAAATTAGGGAAATGACACCTTTCATAATAGTCCCAAATACCTCAATGTGACTCTGACCAAATAAGTGAAAGATCTATATGACAAGAACTTCAAGTCTCTGAACAAAGAAACTAAAGATCTCAGAAGATCTAAAGTTAACTAATGCTCATGGATTGGCAGGATTAATTTAATAAAAGGCTATTGTGCCAAATGCAAATCCACTTATTCAATGCAATTCCCATCAAATTTCCAACTCAATTTTCATAGAGTTAGAAAGAGCAATTACAAATTCATTGAAATAACAAAAAAAAAGGAGAGGGAAAACTGTCCTCAACAAAATAAACGAACTTCTGAAGGAAACACCAACCCTGACCTCAAACAGTATTACAAAGCAATAGTGATAAAACTGTAGGGTATCGGTACAGAGACAGGTAGGTAGATTGGTGGAATAGAACTGAAGACCCAGAAATTAACCCACACATCTATGGTCACTTGATCTTTGACAAAGGAGCTAAAACCATCCAGTGGAAAAAATGATAGCATTTTCAACAAATGGTGCTTGTTCAACTGGAGGTCAACATGGAGAAGAATGCAAATTGATCCATTCTTATTGCCCTGTACAAAGCTTAATTCCAAGTGGATCAGGACCTTCACATACAACCAAATACACTCAAACTAATAAAAGAAAAAGTGAGAAAGAACCTCAGGCACATGGGTACCGGGGAAAATTTCCTGAACACAACATCAATGTCTTATGCTCTAAGATCAAGAAGCAACAAATGGGACCTCATGAAATTGCAAAGCTTCTGTAAGGCAAAGAACATTGTCATTAGGACAAAACAGTAACCAACATATTAGGAAAAATACCTTTATCAATCCTACATCTGATAGAGGGCTTACATTCAATATATACAAAGAACTCAAGACATTAGTCTCCAAAGAGCCAAATATCCCTATTAAAAATCAGGTACAGAGCTGAATAATGAATTCTCAGCTAAGGAATATTAAATGGCTGAGAAGCACCTAAAGAAATGTTCAACATCCTTAGTCATCAGGGAAATGCAAATGAAAACAACACTCAAACTCTACCTCACACCAATCCGAATGGCTAAGATCCTAATCTCAGGGTTACAACATATGCTGTCGAGGCTGTGCAGAAAGAGGAACACTCCTCCATTGTTAGTAGGATTGCAAGTTGGTGCAACCACTCTGGAAATCAGTCTGGAGGTTCCTCAGAAAATTAGATATATTACCAACTCAGGAGACAGCTATACTCCTCCTGGGCATATGCCCAAATGATGCTCCAACATATAACAAGGACACATGCTCCACTATATTCATAGCACCTTTATTTATCATAGCCAGAAACTGAAAGATCCTAAAGATTCCTCTACAGAGGAATGAACAGAAAATGTGGTAAGCATCTACAAAAAGAAATACTACTCAGATATCAAAAATAATGACTTTAAGGAAATTCATAGGCAAATAGATGGACTCGAATATATCATCCTGAATGAGGTAAACTCAATCAGAAAGAAAAAACACACATGGTATGCACTCATTGATAAGGGACTATTAGCCTAAAAAAAGCTCAAATTTCACAAGATATAATCCACAGACCACATGAACCTCAAGAAGACAGACGACTGTAGTGTAGATGCTTTAGTCCTACTTAAAAGACAGAATAAAAATATTCATGGGAGTATATATGGAGACAAAGTTTGGAGCAGAGACTGAAGGAACTACCATTCTGAGTCTGCCTCACCTGGGGATCTAGCCCAAATATATAGCCATTCAACCCAGACAATATTGATGAACCCAAGACAGTCATGCTGAAAGGAGCCTGATATAGCTGTCTCTGGAAAGGCTCAGCCAAAGCGTGACAAATACAGAAGTGAATGTTAGCAGCAAATCATTGAACTGAGAACAGGGTCCCCATTGGAGGAGTTAGAGAAAGGTTTGGAGGAGCTAAAGAGCCTTGCAATGCCATAAGAACAATAATAACAACCAATCAGAGTTCAGCCGCATATGTAGCAGAAGATGGCCCTTGTTGGGCACCAATGGAGGAGAAGTCCATCCCAAGCAATGCTGGACCCTCCAGTGGTAAGGGGAATGTCACGAGGGAGGGGGGTTTGATTTTGAGGAAACACCCTCTATAGAAGAAGGGGAGAGGAGGATGGGATAGGTGCTTATGGATGAAAACTGAAAGGGAAGTAAATAAAAGAACTTAAAAAATATATTTTTGTTCTATAATGTGATGGCTTTTGTCTACCTTTATGCCTGTTTGTCTGTCTGTCTATCTATCTATCTACATACACACACACATGTGTGCGTGTGTCTCCATAGAAAATGTAAAACGTTTAGAATCCAAAATGTTTATCAGCTAAATACTTGCTGTTCAGCATTATGCATTTTATAGATTTACATGGCCATTAGACTCAAATTTGCCCTTGGAGATCACCTTTATGGAGATAACACTAGTTGTAATGTTCAAAAAATAAAATCTACCTGGACATGAAAATGTTGTCTGTGGGAAAAATATTCAGATTATGTTCTTTAGTTCCTTACACAGAGAACACTGTACTGCTGATTGCCTAATCTCAACAAAATTACTGTCAAAGAATACTATTTTGTAAATCTGATTCTTTAAATAGCAGCATTGCTGCAAATAGAATAGCATCAAAACATCATAAAAACCAAAAGCAAAGTCATAAAAAGTTTGCATCATAGTAGTTAAGAACACAAATATCTAATGGAAGATATTTTTGTAAGAGTCATTTTCATGAAAATTAGGAGTTCAGTGGAATCAGCCTGTTGTGTTTTGTCTTTTTATATAGTGCTTTTTATTTATTGACCTCTTAATTTTTCTATAATGTTTAGTCATGCTTTACCCTTATATTTTTCTAGGAAATATCATACCTTGTTCTGTGTTCCTTTAAATGACTTACTTTTCTTGTATGAATTCCTAGAGATAGATCCTAGGGAATTGTACGTTGTACTCAAGGGCTATTGCTGAGTTATATCCTCCAGCCTTATATTTCCTTTTAAAGGATTGTTCCTTTCTTGCTCTTTCTATTTTTTTACTCCTTAGCTATTAATAGCATATAACTAATAGTATAGTATGCAATAATCATGCCAGGTATTTTAATAACAAATTACATTAATCATTGAGTAAAATTACCATTATTGAAAATAAATAGATAATGTATACAGTTAATGCAATTAGGACTAGAAAATAATTCTGGATCATTAATGTAAAATGTTCTCTGGAATTGTAACATAAAAACAAAAACTAAGCTTATAGTATAAAAAGGTAATAATATTAAGACACTTGAGTATTAAAATAGGATGACTAGAATTTATTAAAATAAAAATATAAAGGGAGAATGAAGAAAATCAAGAAATAGTAAATTTAGTTTTTATTCGTTTTTTTTATTTTTTATTAGATATATATTTTTTCTTACACTCCAAAATGATATGCCCTCCCCGGTTTCCCTTTCTGTCCTAAGCTTCCCTCCCCTCCCCTCCCTCCCTCCCTCCCCATCTCCCTCCCATCCCTGCCCTTCCTCCTCCATATGGGTATTCGCCCATACAATCCTCTTCTACCCTCCCCCATTCCCTGCACTGGGGTCCAACCTTGAAGGACCATATTTCCTTCCACTGGTCCCCCAACAAGTCTATTCTCTGCTACATATGCAGTTGGAGCCCTGGGTCAATACATGTATAGTCTTTCGGGATTTGTCTAGTCCCTAGAAGCTCTGGTTGGTTGGCATTGCTTTTTTTTTTTTTTTTTTTATGGGGATGCAAGCTCCTTCAACCTTTTTCAATCCTTCTTCTAACCCTACAAGGGGGTCCTGTTTCAGTTCAGTGGTTTGCGGCCAGCATTGACCTTCTGTATTGACATGCTTTGATGTGTCTTTGTGAGAGATCTATATCCGCTCCCTTTCAGCATGCATTTTTTAGCTTCATCAAACTTATTTCAGTTTTGGTGGCATGTATATATGCCACCTGTGGGGCAGGCTCTGAATGCCACTCCTTGAGTCGCTGTTTAAACTTTGCTTTTCTTTTTAACAAGAAAAACATATGAAATACTATATTTAGTATAATCTTTCACTAATTTATTGCCATTTCCCTAAAAGTCTTCCAGGATTTATAGTCTTATGACATATTGCCCTTGATGGAACTTGGAGCATACCTCAACATAACTTAAATAAAACCTTGGATGAGTATATTAAATTTAGAGTTACACATTTCATATCCAAATGTCAGTCCATTATAAGACCATTTCTCCAATTTTCAAACATGTACTTATTCTGTTCTTTCCATAGTAAAGTAAAATAACAAGCTAGAGCAATGGCAATGATTTATCAACTTTTTTTTTCTTTTCTTTTTTTCGGAGCTGGGGACCTAACCCAGGGCCTTGCGGTTGCTAGGCAAGCGCCCTACCGCTGAGCCAAATCCCCAACCCATCAACTTTTAAAGAAAGGAAAAATTAAATCTATTTGTCTCTATTACATGTGATATTTTCAAACTCAGAGACAAATCCAATCTTACAGATATACGTTAAACTACAAGTTACCCTTTCTCTGGTTCCTCTGTCCATGGTCTCTTCAATACTGCTTTAAACATTCTTTATACTAAGAACATTAATAAATTAGATATATCAAATGTATAAATAAAATTTACAAAATTGATACAATATAACAAGACCATATTTTTCCAAACATTCCTTGAATGTTTAGCAATTAACAAAAGAATGCACTTTACATACGATGCGTCTGTTTCTGAATATTATGCACGTTCTTACTTAAAATACTCATTTATTATCCTTCAGTTTAGAATACTGTCGCATCTTTCTCTGAACATCCTTTCTTGACATATTTCCAGAGTAAAAGAAATAGTTAAATTATATTACATATTTTCTCTGAGTTTGTTTGATGCTTTTTACTGAAACCAAACCACATATTATTGATAGTAATAATATGAAAGGACTATTATTTATTCCAGTTTTATCTAATAAAGTGACATGAAATTTTACTTTGTACCGTAGTAATGGTATTCACTTTAGTAGATTTGTCAGTAAGATTTGAAAAAGGGTTTCATTATGAACTTTGTGGGTTTTTTTTGTATTATAGAAAGGTTTTCTTACATATATATAAAATCTATCCCTAATCAAACCTGTAGAATTTTATAAGTATGATTTTATAAGTTTCCAATAGTTTTGGTGGCTTAAAGCTGGACATGGTAGAGCATATTATTAAATCAAGTACCAGGGAGTCCGGCTGAAACAGGTGGCTTTTATGATTTCAAGACCACCTTGGCCAATCAAGTCTAGATATTTAGACAATGTTTCCAAAGTATATGGTTCTGAAATAATTTATTCCAGCATTGAAAATGCTGTTAGAAATTCTTGGTCCAATAAGTCCATTCGTGCTGATTTGGTTAATACAAGTCCCTTCAAATTTCTTGCTATGTTGGATTGACTTTCTTCCCATCATTTCATGAGCAAATTATTTCCCTGCAAAAGAAAAACATGTGAGACTTGTAACATAAACTCCAAGTCCAATATTTGTATTAAAATTTTGACAAGATATTTTAGTTTCCTTTAATGAAGAATGCTATTTAGCTGTGTATAACTAATACACAGATGTTATTTAAATCTGATTCATAAACACTATTCAGTTTATTGTAGTATTTTCCTTCCTGAATATGCAATCTCATTTTTTGTAGAAAAACACATTGATAATTATACTAAATATATTTTTGGTTAACTATTCTTCCATGTGTAACCAATCTCCTTTTCATCTTATATCATTACTACTGTAAACACTGTAAAAATTCCTGATTTACTATTTGTGCACAGCTTGATAAGGCTATTACTGACATTTCTCCTACAATAGCCATAAGGACCTTTCAACAGTATTAATGGTTACCAGCAGTAAAGGATCTTTCTTCTCAATTCTAAATTCATATATAGAATGAATAACTAAAGTATGTATTTTTTTTGCAATAGAGAATTACAATCTATTTCTGGTGGACAAACAAGATCAATGGAATTTGACTATATTGTTTGGAGACATCAGCAGCTTCCCTGAGAGACTATATTTCATAGGAATACATGCAAGACCTGGAACTGGACTTTTTCTATAATAACTTATGGCTACTGGGAGAAACACTATCTACTCATTCAGTATTTCTGTCCAAACTTAATGTTTCTTTTTTTAAAGAAAAGGGTTATATAATTTTACTTTACACATATGAATGCTTGAATTTGTGTATGCATATGCACCACTTGCATAGTGGGTATCTCAGAAGGAAAGATGATGGTGTCATATCCATTGGAACTGGAACTTTAGACAATTGTGAGTAACCATATGGGTTCTGGGAACTAAATTCAGATCTTTTGCAAGATCAGTAAATGCCATTATCCAGTGAATAACTTCTGAGCTTCTACTATTTTTACTTGAAGTATATCATAAAATTATAGATTTTAATGTGTTTTTCATATATTCTTTATTTTGGGTATCTCTGCTTAATCCCATTTGTACTCTCATGTCATCATACAACTCTTTATTAAAGATTTCCACCGACTTTGAAATTCACAGTATCTTTTCTAAAAATAATTCATTGATTCTTTCTAAGTTAGAACAATTTGTTATCATTTTAAAGGTGTTGGTACATGTATCAAAATACATTTTGCATGTTCTGTTCTTTGGTATGAAACACTGAAGATGTGAATGATATCTAAGATAGTCATCATAATATCATATATTTTTATACTATAATAAATAATCAGCCAAAGATATAGTGACCCTTTTCCTTGATAGATGGTTGGAATGAAATGACTTAATACCAAGTGGACAATACTTGGGGAAAGGGAGAAAAATCTAGTGGCAGTAACCAGATGAGTCAGCTTTTTTTTTTAGTTCTATTGTTTTCTGATGTTTCTGTACTGACTCTCTTTCCCAGGGGAAATAATTGCTACAGTGACTTACTAATGGGACCTTACAAACTTCCTTTATATCAATAGGAGAATTTCACCTAGCTTGATCTTATACTAGCCTTTGCAGTCATCAACAGCCACCATTAAATGTTCTTATACTACTCTTTGAAGTTAACCACAGCCACCATTACACACCCATTTGTGCAATTTCACTGTCACATGTATAATTACTGCTTCAAAGGAAACCTTCTTATCCTCTGGTTATTAGTTAAAATGAGGTTGTTTATTTAATGATTGATAATTATTTTTGGGATTGTGTATAATTATTAAGTCACATTAATCGTGTTTTCAAATGCATTTTTGCTTGTCATTACTGTGACTGGCTACTCATCTTTTATAAATTAAAAATGTCTTATTTATTGCCTTCCCAACCGTCACTGTTTCTGGTTTTGACTTTCTGTCAAAGTCTCTTACTCCATTTTATAAAAATGTGTGGCAACTTTTGATACATTACATTTATTTTAAAAATTATTTTCTTTATTGTCCTCATATTTGGACTACAATATCCCCTGTTAGCACTGGCCTCCTCACCTCTTTATCCTCCAAATCTACTGCTCTCCCTTTTCCCTTCAGAAAAGAGCAAGCCTCCTTGTGATTCCAAGAGAAGATGTCATAATAAGTTGCAACAAGACTAGGCATAAGTGATCATATCAAGGCTTGGTCCGTAAATCCAGTAGGAGGAAATGATCCAATGAGGAGGCAAATGAGTCATATACACTTCATTCTCCCACTGTTAGGGTTCCAATAACATTTCAAGTTAACCAACCACCGTATATATGCAGAGGTAGAGGGTAGACCCATGAAGGCTTCGGTCTCTGTGAGTCCCTATGAGACCTGCTGAATTGATTCTGTGGGCAAGGTTTTCCTGGTTTTCATTATCCCTCTAGCTCTTACAAATTTTCTTCTCCATCTTATGCACTGTTCCATGAGCTCTGCCTAACATTTGACTAAGGGTGTCTGGATCTGTTCCCATCAGCCTCTAAGTGAAATCTTTTGATGATGATTGGACCAGGTACAAATCTATTCATATAGAAGAAAATCGTTAGAAATAATTTCATTGACTAGTTGTGTGTGTGTGTGTGTGTGTGTGTGTGTGTGTGTGTGTGTGTGTATGGTTTTGTTTGTCTCTCATGTTTGCTTCTACCCTATGTCTCTGGATGTGGAGAAAGAGGAACTTTGTTTCAATTAGAAATTATTCAGACAGGATAGAAACATTTAGACTATATGGGACATAGCATGTGAATTGGTTATTCTGATTATTTTTGACTTATGCTTCCTTTACATTTCACTGAACGTGGTCTCCATAAAATTCTGTTCATGATACGGATGTTATTTAATAGTGTTTCTGAAAATTTCAATAAATGTTATCTTTAAGACCTTTTTCTAAAATTTCTAATAACATCTATTATTAAGTATTTATATTCAACTTTTAAAACACATCCATATAATTTTAATCTTGCTTTATTCTACTTTCATGTTTCTTCTTGTTTAATTTTGTAATCTTTTAAAATATACCTTTGAAAGTGAAGTAATTCTGCATTTTCATGCTATAGATTACTTAAAACATTTATTTTCTTATGGTATAGGTGGAACTTTATTTCAGCAAAATTGCCTTTTTATGTTTATCTTGTTTTATTTCAGTACTATATGAACGTTTTACAATGCACTTATACAAATCATGGTGCATCATTGGCTATGCATTTGTCATTACAAACTATTTAAGACAAACGAATCAAAGAAGAAATCACAGGGGCTAGGACATGTTGAAGAAGAGCTGCACATTTCATGTTAGTTTTAGCACTGTATTGTCACCAGGACAGAGGAAAAGATACAGAGATGGAAAGACATACAAGAAGAAAGAGAAAATATCAAAGAAGTGATAAACTCTTGAGGGCAAAAATTCCAGTTACCTATTTATTCCATGTATGCACTGTCTTTGTTTCTAGTGCTGAACAGCAGGTTTCTAATTTGCTGCTTATATGTAATTTAGTGTATGGCAATTATGGGCTACTTATAAATCAGACCTACATAGATATCTGCACAATCACCAGGTTATATACTCATTATGACAAAACTGTCATTCACATAGCTCATCAATGACCTGAACTTCATTGCAATACACATGATTATATTTGCTTGCAATTAGAACCAGAAAGCCATTCTCATCTAGAATCACATAAAACCCCACTAAAATATACCAGTTTATATTTTATACAGTGTATACCATATATGGACTAACAATTTTGTTTACCTTAATTAAAGTCAAAGATTTTAATTCAGTAAAAGTTGTTTATATGTAAAACTTCTGACTATATTTGCTTAGATTTCATATACTCCAACTCTACCTTCATATTGTTTTGTTCCCATTTCATTTGTAAAACTTTTTACAACAAACACAGGTCTCAGAAAGAAAATCTATATGAATTATCTATCTATTCATATCTATATGTATTATATCTATTTGAATTATATATGTCTGTATATGAATTATGAAATCTGATGAATATTTAGAATCTATTTGATGTCAATATTCTTAATTGATAATATATCATACATTACATTTAAGTGAACAACTATTCAAAAATATAAAGACATGACAACAGGGAATTGAACTAATAAAAGCTGTCAGTTTGGAATGTGACCAATATCTCAATCATTCTTTAATGGAGTTACAATTAAATATATTCAAATTTTAAAATAGTTTCACATAGTTCTTCATCCCTACCTGTATACAAGGTATAATTAAATTAACTGAATAATGTTAATTTTTATTTTGCCCCTGATATAAATGCATACTGCAAGATCCTTTTCAGTTTTTGATTCACTAGAAATTTTCTTAATTAATTTTCACTACACTTACATCCTCATGAAAGATATCAGATCTCTGGGATCAACTTTGTTTTAATTTATGAAAATGATATTTCAATTGGACATAAAGAAGAGACATTTCAATCATTCTGTAAACTTGTATTCAATATACAACCCCTAAGAAATACAAAGTAAAATATAACAGAAGATACACTGTCATAGTTTACCACATTTTAACTTCCCTTAATGTATATGGTAACATGAAATCACATTATATTCTTTTTTGCTGAAACAAATTATGAAAGTATTACCTGGTTTTAGTGAATATTTATGAATTTGTAGTAGTGAGCTACTGAATTACAGTAGTTTATACACAAATTATAGTTTACTGTGCTGCACATAATACTTTATTGCCTATTTTTAAAATCCTCAGGAGACATATGAGAAGATTGGTCTTTTTAACTAGGCCATAATACATTGCTGTAATTCTGTAGACCTTAACAACATTATTCAAGGTCATACATTCTTGCTGAAATATCACTTCTCATTTGCTGCTTTTGATGAGTCCTCTTTAATTATTTATTATATCTTCTTATGGTTGTGAGTAAATTTTAGTTTTTCTCAAGGTAATTGTAAAAATGCAGTATGTAGGGTGTAAGATATTTTTAATGTATTTTTGCATTAACAATTTTGTATGTAATAGAGTAAAGTTGTATGAATGGTTGAAGTATTATAGACTGCTCAGTATTTAAGAGATTATACTGTTTCAACTAATTCATTTCTTAATCTTTTTTGACATCTTTGTTGACATTTTTGCTAAGAATTAACTTCTGTGTTAAACATGTATCACCAATTTTGATCTGTTACAAGGGTTACTATGGTAACCATTAAAAAGAAATTATATTAATTGCAAGTTAAATCTTTAGCAAGCAATAGAACTGCCAAAATTGTAAGAAATTTTGGATCCCCATTTTGGAAAGGAAAATCACATTAGTTTGTTATATATCTGCTAATATATAATACATATATTAATAATGTCATATTACCTTAATATTTTGCATATCTAAATTTTTTTAATCCATGTAAAGAGAGCATCCTTTCTATGGTTTAAATTTTTTGATTGTGTCCATACACGAGCCTTTTTAAGAGGTTTTTAATCACACATTTCTTTTGCTTTTTATCCTATAACTTTCCTCGCATGTTCTACTCAGCTTACCTGTAATCAAATATTCCCATAATCACACACACACACACACACACACACACACACACCACATAAAGGTTAACATGTTTATTCATACATTACTTTGAAAATTACATGTAAAATAAAATCAACTATTAATACAGCGTCTACACATTAAAGGACAAGAATTGAAAGGATTGTTGGGGTCCAAGAATCTCCTTACAAAGCACATGAACACCAATCTCAGTCAGACAGGAACTTTATTGAGCATATGTCCTGAGACTAATCAATCAGGACCATGGTTCAGTCTCAGAAGCTGAACTCTTAGTTAAGATGTTACAGGGCTTTTTAAGCCTGAGCTCTATGAATATTTGTATCAAGTTATTCCCCTAATCAAGATTTAAGGATAGTAGATTTACTTAGGCACATGTCTTTGTTGTAGATTTATCCTGTGTCCCATTAGTTGGGGTATTCAACAGTAGCAGGGGACTTGCCTTATTTAATATTCATGTTTTAACTTCTCTACCAGGATGTCAGTTAACCATACACATGTCTCTTTCTGTCATGTAGGACGTCAGTTTCCAGGGAGCTTTTGGAAACTTAAGCTTACTTGACATCTATTCAAAGTGGAAGTTTTATTCTAAATATGTACAAGTGTCTCTTACTGTGGGGTCATTCCCAGGGGCCACTTACAAAGGCAAATGCTATAAAAGCTTGTACACATTTGCAAGAAGCATTGTTCTATGTTGTTTTGTGTCCATGTTTATTATGGCTAACTATATCAAACAGTTCTAATTGACTTCTGTTGTGATTATTTTCTAACAGCATAGACTATAATGGAATATGCAATCAATTTGGGCATGAAGAAGGTTTAGACAGAAGCAACATATGAAAAAGTGTCTTTATAATATTTGTAACAACACAAATAGCAGACTAGTCAACTAACAGTTATCTAGGCCATAGCATTCATCTGGGCCTTAATATTTTCTCTAGGACTTAACGTGGGTCATTTTAGACTCACATAGGGCATTAACTGCGAAATAATATATTTGTTACATTTGTATTATATAAATTATAGTTTTTGTAAGTTTTAAACCTAAGGGAAGTTTAAGAAAGTAAGTACAACAAAGATTAACTGATTGTATGTTTTGTCTTAAAAAGAAAATATTTCCTTGATGGATATTTTCTTTTATAATATAAAAACAGACTAACATGATCATCAGTAATAATCATGTATATACCTTGGTAAAATTATACTTATATTTTATTTAAAACTATAGAACATAGTCACTTTTTCACAACAACCTTTATCAAATTAATCATCTAAATAACTGTAGCTGTTTCCTTTTGTATATTTCATGAACATCATCAGTTTTTGTTGCCATTTTTTATATAATACCATAAATACAATTAAAATTATCTTTAGAAACAAGGGAACTGTGAATACCTAGGAGGATCTTTGATCTGGAAGTTAAAATTTCTGATTATAACAAAGCATAACACTTAATTATTTTTAATCATGTAGTTCTGGAAAAATAATTATTATGAGTAAAAATATCTTCACCTATAAAAATAATAGATTTGATTAGATTATCTCAAGATATTTATAATTACAACTTAGCAACTCTTACAGAAAAAGACACAGAAGCGTATTATATGTATTTAAAAAGAACATTGATTACAAATGAGTTAACGTGTTGCAAATGGAATTTTCATGATATTATGTTATAATGAACATATCTTAGAAGGTAAAACATGCAATCTGAGAAATGAAATGTGAAATGAACATTAATTTTATTTCCTATATATTTTGTCACTTACTGGTGAATCACTTGCTGTAGAAATTTATAACTTTCATTTACAGGTATATATTATCATACTATCATGATTGAAATTATCACAAAAGAAAATATAAAGTACTTCAAGATAAATTAAAATAAGACTCAAAATGTTATGGTGTGTAGTTACAGTCTCAGAAGAAAGTGAACATTCAAAATATGAACATCAGTAAAGTAGGGACTCTGAAACAAATAATATTAACATAAATATTTGTTGTGCTGCTGGCATTTGCCTATGTATTAGCCATTTTCTGGCTATGTCTCTCAGGAGAGATCTACATCCAGTTCCTGTCAGCCTGCACTTCTTTGCTTCATCCATCTTATCTAGTTTGGTGGCTGTATATGTATGGGCCACATGTGGGGCAAGCTCTGAATTGATGTTCCTTCAGCTTCTGTTCTAAACTTTGCCCCCCTGTCTGAACTGAGAACAGGATCCCTGTTGAAAAAATCAAACAAAGGACTGAAAGAGCTGAAGGGTCTCAAGACACCATATGAACAACAATGCCAACCAACCAGAGCTTCCAGGGACTAAGACACTACCCAAAGACTATACATGGACTGACCCTGGGCTCCAACCTCATAGGTAGCAATGAATAGCCTAGTAATGTCACCAGTGGAAGGGGAAGCCCTTGGTCCTGCCAAGGCTGGACCCCCCAGTGAATGGGATCCTTGGGGGGAAGACATAATAGGGGGAGGATGGGGAGGGGAACACCCATATAGAATGGGACAGGGAGGGGTTAGGGGATGTTGGATTGGAAAGCGGGAAAGGGAATAACATTTGAAATGTAAATAAGAAATACCCAATTTAGTAAAGACGGAAAAAATAAATAAATGTTGGTTATGTAATTCTAAAAATTTATAAATTTCGTGAATGAATTTCTAAATAAAATATAAAATGATAACAATTAAATAACAAGAATGAAAACTAGGTATGAACATATATGAAAAAATGAAAAAGGTAGTGCACATGGAAATTTTCTCAGAATTGGAAGGGTGATTCCTCATCTTTAAATCATTAATATAATACTATACTGCAAAATCATAATTGGAAAGCTATATGATCATTAAATTCAGAAAATTATTTGACAAAATGATATTTTTATGATATTAATAGTCTACATACTGAAAATAAAGTAAAAAATTCCACTTGATAAGCCACAACCGACGACATGCTAACTCATGGTAAAATAAATCATTCTCTTGAAAATCAAAAAAATTTCAATTGTTAATTTTATCACAAATTTTTATGTCATTTTATTTATTGTTCTAGTCAGGACAATAGTATTTAAAAAATTAAATGTCATCAAACCTGGAACTAAAAGACAAATCTCTGTAAATATACAGATGATTTGATGTGTGGAAATATCCTAAGTTTCAGAACAAGAGAAAATGGTAATTCACTTCAAATAATTGATGATGGTGTCCACATTAGCTATTGTGGAAATAATTTAATATGTTTTAACAACAGGCCAGAACTTCCTGGTTGCTGCACATGGCAGAGCCCATGGGCACCCTGTGAACTTGAGCCTTAGGGACTGGGTAAAACAAACATCTGCTGCAAGTGGCTTGCCCTATAATTCAAATGGGACACCTCTCTGCACATTACTGATTCAGAGGAAAACACCAACTGCCCACCTCCATCTGGAACCCTGGTGCCTGGGAGCAGCAGGACCTCCCGGAAGAAAGGGAAACAGACCCGGCGACAGATCTTCCTGGTTGCTGCACATTGCTGATTGTGGAACTCCATCTGGAACCCTGGTGCCCCTGGGCAGCACCCCTGGAAACCCCTGGGAACATAGCCAGAGTGAGCCTCGGGACCACAGGTAAGACCAACTTTTCTGCTGCAAAGTGACCTGCCTGGTGAACTCAAGACACAGGTCCACAGGAACAGCTGAAAGACCTGTAGAGAGGAAAAACTACAGGCCGAAAGCAGAACACTCTGTCCCCATAACTGACTGAAAAGAGAGGAAAACAGGTCTACAGCACTCCTGACACACAGGCTTATAGGACAGTTTAGCCACTGTCAGAAATAGCAGAACAAAGTAACACTAGAGATAATTTGATGGCGAGAGGCAAGCACAGGAACCCAAACAACAAAACCAAAACTACATGGCACCATCAGACCCAATTCTCCCATCAAAACAAACATGGAATATCCAAACACACCAGAAAAGCAAAGATCTAGTTTTCAAAATCATATTTGACCATGATGCTGGAGGACTTCAAGAAAAGAAACGTGAAGAACTCCCTTAGAGAACAAGTAAAGAAGCCTACAGAGAGGAATGTAAAAATGCCTGAAAAGAATTCAGGAAAACATAAATAAACAAGTAGAAGCCCATAGACACAAAAAGAGGAAAACATAAATAAACAAGTAGAAGCCATAAAAATCCAAGAAAAATTCCAGGAAAACACAATCAAACAGTTGAAGGAATTAAAAATGGAAATAAAGCAATCAAGAAAGAACACATGGAAACAACCCTGGATATGAAAACCAAAAGAAGAGACAAGGAGCTGTAGATACAAGCTTCACCAACAGAATACAAGAGATGGAAGAGAATCTCAGGAGCAGAAGATTCCATAGAAATCATTGACTCAACTGTCAAACATAATGTAAAGTGGAAAAAGCTACTGGTCCAAAACATACAGGAAATCCAGGACTCAATGAGAAGATCAAACCTAAGGATAATAGGTATAGAAGAGAGTGAAGACTCCCAGCTCAAAGGACCAGTAAATATATTCAACAAAATCATAGAAGAAAACTTCCTAACCTAAAAAAAGAGATACCCATAGGCATACAAAAGCCTACAGAACTCCAAATAGATTGGACCAGAAAAAAACACCTCCCGTCACATAATAGTCAAAACACCAAGCGCACAAAATAAAGAAAAAGAATATTAAAAGCAGTAAGGAAAAAGGTCAAGTAACATATAAAGGCAGACCTATCAGAATCACACCAGACTTTTAGCCAGAAACTATGAAGGCCAGAAGATCCTGGACTGATGTCATACAGACCCTAAGAGAACACAAATGCCAGCCCAGGCTACTGTATCCTGCAAAACTCTCAATTAACATAGATGGAGAAACCAAGATATTCCATGACAAAACCAAATTTACACAATATCTTTCTACAAATCCAGCACTACAAAGGATAATAAATGGTAAAGCCCAACATAAGGAGGCAAGCTATACCCTAGAAAAGGCAAGAAACTAATCGTCTTGGCAACAAAACAAAAAAAGAAAAGCACACAAACATAACCTCACATCCAAATATGAATATAACAGGAAGCAATAATCACTATTCCTTAATATCTCTCAACATCAATGGCCTCAACTCCCCAATAAAAAGACATAGATTAACAAACTGGATACAACGAGGACCCTGCATTCTGCTGCCTACAGGAAACACACCTCAGAGACAAAGACAGACACTACCTCAGAGTGAAAGGCTGGAAAACAACTTTCCAAGCAAATGGTGGGAAGAAGCAAGCTGGAGTAGCCATTCTAATATCAAATAAAATCAATTTTCAACTAAAAGTCATCAAAAAAGATAAGGAAGGACACTTTATATTCATCAAGGAAAAATCCACCAAGATGAACTCTCAATCCTAAATATCTATGCCCCAAATACAAGGGCACCTACATACGTAAAAAAAACCTTACTAAAGCTCAAAAACACATTGCACCTCACACAATAATAGTAGGAGATTTCAACACCCACTCTCATCAATGGACAGATCATGGAAACAGAAATTAAACAGAGGCGTAGACAGACTAAGAGAAGTCATGAGCCAAATGGACTTAACGGATATTTATAGCGTTCTACCCTAAAAGCAAAAGGATATACCTTCTTCTCAGCTCCTCATGGTACTTTCTCCAAAATTGACCATATAATTGGTCAAAAACAGGCCTCAACAGGTACAGAAGATAGAAATAATCCCATCGTGCTATCGGACCACCATGGCCTAAAGCTGGTCTTCAATAACAATAAGGGAAGAATGCCCACATATACGTGGAAATTGAACAATGCTCTACTCAATGATAACCTGGTCAAGGAAGAAATAAAAGAAAGAAATTAAAAACTTTTTTAGAATTTAATGAAAATGAAGGTACAACATACCCAAACTTATGGGACACAATGAAAGCTGTGCTAAGAGGAAAACTCATAGCGCTGAGTGCCTGCAGAAAGAAACAGGAAAGAGCATATGTCAGCAGCTTGACAGCACACCTAAAAGCTCTAGAACAAAAAAAGCTAATACACCCAGGAGGAGTAGAAGGCGGAAAATAATCAAACTCAGAGCTGAAATCAACCAAGTAGAAACTGAAAAGACCATACAGAAAATCAACAGAACCGAAAGTTGGTTCTTTGAGAAAATCAACAAGATAGATAAACCCTTAACCAGACAAATGAGAGGACACAGAGAGTGTAATCCAAATTAAAAAATCAGAAATGAAAAGGGAGACATAACTACAGATTCAGGAAATTCAAAAAATCATCAGATCTTACTATAAAGCCTATATTCAACAAAACTTGAAAATCTGCAGAAATGGACAATTTCCTAGACAATACCCAGGTACCGAAATTAAATCAGGAACAGATAAACCAGTTAAACAATCTGGAACTCCTGGGAAATAGAAGCAGTCATTAAAGGTCTCCCAACCAAAAAAGCCCCAGGTCAGACAAAGGTTTAGTGCAGAAATTCTATCAGACCTTGGTTAGAAGACCTCATACCAATATTATCCAAACTATTCCACAAAATTGAAACAGATGGAGCACTACGAACTCCTTCTATGAACCACAAGCTCTTATACCTAAACCAACAAATAACCAACAAAAAAAGAAGGGTTCAGAGCCAATTTCCCTTATGAACATCGAATAAAAATACTCAACAAAATTCTGGCAAAACAATCAAGAGCTACATCAAAACAATCATCCACCATGATCAAAAGAGCTTCATCCAGGCATGCAGGGATGGTTTTAATAGGAAAACCATCAACGTGATCATTATATAAACAAACTGAAAGAACAAAAACCATGATCATTTCATTAGATGCTGAAAGCATTTGATAGTGCTTTTTCTATCTTGATAAAGTCCAGTCTGGAAGGTTCCTCAGAAAATTGGACATTGCAAACTGCCTGAGGATCAGCTATACACTCTCTCTACTTATTCAATATAGTTCTTGAGATTCTAAAACATCAGACAAAAAAGGATACGTGCTACAGATGTTCAAACCCAATCCTTATTTATAATGGTGTGAAGCTGGAAAGATAAGATGGCTATCAACAGATGTTGGATACAGAAAATGCCTAGATCCAAATGGAAACTCCAGCTATCAAAAACAATGCTTCACTCCTTCTTCAAAAAGAGACAAGAATACCTTGGCAGGAATCAGGCAAAGACATACAAGACTGTAGGACACCCATTCAGAGCCTGCCCCTTATTACCCATATGATGCCACCAATTGGAAACTCAAGATGGATGAAGCAAAAAATAGTGCAAATTAGATCGCTCCTGAGAGACTGGCCAGAATACAATAAATACAGAAGGCGGTACCAGCAGGCAAACCACTGAACTGAGAATAGGACCCCGTTGAAGGAATCAGAAAAAAACTGGAAAGAGCTTGAAGGGCTTGAGACCCCATATGTACAACAATGCCAAACAACAATAGATCTTCAGGGACTAAGCCACCCTAAAAGACTATACATGGACTGACCCTGGACTCTGGCCTCATAGGTAGCAATGAATATCCTAGTAAGAGCACCAGTGGAAGAAGGCCCTAAGTCCTGCTAGACTGAACCCCAGTGAACTAGACTGTTGGGGGGAGGCAATGGGGAGGGAGGTGGGGAGAACACCCATAAGGAAGGGGAGGGGGGATGTTTGCCCAAGCTGGGGAAGAGAATAACACTCAAAATGTATAAAATATTCAAGTAAATAAAAAAAAAGAAAAAAATGATAAATATGAAAAAAAAGAAAAGAAAACTGGTAAAATTTCTACCCAAAAGATGTGTCAACATTCCACAAAGGCACTTGCTCAACTATATTCATAGCAGGTTTATTCATAATAACCAGAAACTAAAAGTA
The DNA here is from genome assembly GCF_011064425.1 of Rattus rattus. NCBI lineage: Eukaryota > Metazoa > Chordata > Mammalia > Rodentia > Muridae > Rattus > Rattus rattus. Next base: position 74,031,937 of record NC_046172.1, read on the forward strand.
ACATAGATTTCCCTCAACTGAAGATAAAATATGTGGCATATCTACACAACATTATAATAATCAGTTATTAAAACGAACACATCACAAAGTTTGCAGGAAAATGGATGGAATATGAAAATATCAGCCTAAGTGATGTAACCCAGACCCAGAAAGACACATATAATATGTATTCACTTATAATTGGACAAGAGGCATAAATTGCAAAATAACTATTCTACAATCCAAAGACTCAAAGAAACTGGGTAATAAATGGGGCCCAAGGCAGGATGTATGAATTTTACTCAGAATGGAAAACAAGTAGTAATCAGAGGTGAATAAATAAACAAAATTGTGGGAGAGGAGGTGAACTGGGATGACAACCAGGTGTGGTGAGATATGTTGTGTCAGAGAGGGCAGGAATGAAAATGGAATTTGGTGAGGGCAACTTTATGTTTGGCTGGAGGTCTTGGGATTGGAAGGTTATGGGCTGTCATTGGTGGTGACTCTAGCTAAGATTATTACTAGCTAAGAATAACCCCAATATTTGTCCTGCCTACAAGATACACAGGGATAAAGATGGAGCAGAGACTGAGGAACAAACAACCAGAAATTTGCCTGCAATTTGAGACTCATCCCATGTAATGAGAGACCCATCCATTGACATAATAATGATGTTCTGCTATGATTGCATACTGGGCCTAGCACCAACTGTCTTCTGAGAGAGCTTCTTCATCCAGCAGTTGATAGAACCAGCTTCAGAGAAACACAGACACACATCACGTGGACCTTGGGACTGGGAATCTTGTGGAAGAGTATAGGATAGAATTGAATGAGGCAGAAGGGTCAAGGACAAGATAAGAGGACCTGGAGAGGACATGGGGGTTCCCAGAGACTGAACCATTAACCAAAGAGGATATAGGGGCTAGTACTGGGCTTCCTACCTATTTATAGTAGATATACATTTGGTCTTTAAGTAGATTCCATAACAATTAGGAAAAGAACTGTCTCTGATTCTATTATCTGCCATTGGACTCCCTTTCTCTACATGAAATATCTGGTTGGGCCTCAGAAGGAGGGCATGTACTTAATTACTCTTAGATGAGATGTCCCAGAGTATGGTGGCATCCAAGGGGTTCTTCCATGTATCTTAAGATAACGGGATGGGATTATATGAGCAGGGATTTGTAAGAGAAAGACTGGGAGGAGAGGAAGGGGGGCTGTGATCAGGAAGTAAAATGAAAAACTAAATTAAAAAGACCAATATTATATATGTAAACATATTAAATCTTATAATAATAATGTAATGAATAATGTTCTCTTGGTCATTTAATTTTCATTAGCATGAAAAAAAGTTGTGTCTGATTCAAATCACCTTTTTTTCATAATAGACCTGAAATGGAGACAACAAATATACTCTTATCAATGAATTTTTTAAAAAGTCCAAAATAATCTAGAGTTATATTCAAACATAAAATGCACTATTGACCTACATATCTACATATCTTTTATGAATCTTTAGAAGCACATCCTGATTTAAAAATACTAACCTCATAGATGCTGCATTATTCATTTCTAAATGTCAATATTACTGAAAACAGATTGGTAATCTCCAGAGAGTGTCTGCTCACTTAGATTTTGTTGGCATTACATTTCAACAAATGATATCAGAAGACTATTTAGTTACTCAGAAACTTTCTTTCTTTCTTCCTTTCTTTCTTTTTCTTTCTTTCTTCCTTCCTTTCTTAACTTTCTTTTCTTTCTTTCTTTCTTTTTCTAGTTTGATTACGATGTTTTAACTGAATTACCACATTTATTAAAATAAAAAAGAACTATAATACATGGTAATATATATCTTGTTATATAATATAATATAGTTCCATGAATTCAGTCAGTGGAGTAATTGATTGACATTTTTAATTTTCTCTAAGCCTCTACTTATTTAAAACAAAATTTAAAAGAAAAATTATTCTGTTCTACACAGGAATAAAACTGCTTGAAGGTTACCTTCCTTGAAACATTGATGGTGACATCATCACAGAAGAAAGGCATTTTAAAAAGTTGTTTATAACAGTGGTAAAAATTATTAAAAGAAACACAATCATCCATCTAATGTAGAATCAAACTCTAGCATGATTATTGATAGATACAAAGAAATATTATAAATTAGGAAAATAAAAAAAAATAAATTAATCCTATATTTTCTCAATTCAATATTTTAATTGGATATTTTATTTATGTACAATTAAAATGTTATCCTCTTCCCAGTTTCCCATAACTGAAAAACCCTATCCCACGCCCCTTCCCCCTGCTTCTATGATGGTGTTCCCCCAACCACTCACTCTTGACTCCCCATCCTCACGTTCCCCTACACTGTGGCATCAAACCTTCACAGGAATGAGGTCCTCTCCTCGCATTAATGCCCAACAAGGATAACTTCTACTACATATGCTCCTGGAACCATGGCACCTTCCACATACACTCTCTCACTGATAGTTTAGGCCTTGGGAGCTCAGGGCTGTTTGGTTAGTTTATATTGTTGTTCTTCCTAAGGGGTTCCAAACCCCTTCAGCTTCTCAGTCCTTTCCCTAACTACTCCATTGGGGTTCCCAGCTCAGTCCAATGGTTAGCTGTGAGCATCTGGATCTGTATTGGTCAGGCTCTGGCAAAGCCTCTAAGGAGACATCTATATCAGGCTCCTATCAGCAAACACTTCTAGGCATCAGCAATAGTGTCTGCATATGTGATGGATCCCAAGGTGGGGCAGTCTCTGGATAGCTTTTCCTTCAGTCTTTGCTCTATACTTTTTCTCCATATTTTTTCCTTAGACAGGAGAAATTTGGGATCCAAAATTTGGAGATGAGTGGGTGGCTCCATCCCCCCACTGGTGGCTGGGCCTAACCTCTCCATATGGTCTCTATAGGTTCTTCCTGCCCTTTGTTACACATTTCAGCTAATCTCATTCCTCTTGAATCCTGGAAGACTTTTGCATTCCTGGCATCTGGGACTTGCAGTTGACTACCCCCAATTCCCCATCTCACATTGCTATACACTACTGTTCAAATTTTTGATACTCTGTGTATCATCTCTGTCTCCTCCCATAACTCATCCTGCCCCCTTTTAGCCCTCCCCTCCTTTCTTCCTCCCAAGTTCTTCCCACCCTCTATCTCTCATAGTATTTTGTTCTACCTTCTATGAAGGAGTGAAGTATCCACACTTTGGTCATCCTTCTTCTTGAGCTTCATATGGTCTGTGAGTAATATCTTGGTTATTTGGAGCTTTTGGGATAATATTCACTTATTGGTGAGTGCATGCGATGTGTGTTCTTTTGGGTCTGGGTTACCTCACTAAGGATGATATTTTGTAGTTCTAACCATTTGCCTATGAATTTCATGAAGTTATTGTTTTTAATAGCTGAATAGTACTACATTATGTAAGTGTACCACATTTTCTGTACCCATTCAGATATTGAGGGGTATCCGGGTTATTTCCAGCTCCTGGTTATTATATAAATGGCTGCTATGAAGATAGTGGGGCATGTGTCCTTGCTATATGTTGGAGAATCGTTTAGGTATATTCCCAGGAGTGGTATAGCTGGGTTCTAAGGTAGTATTATGTTCAACTTTCAGAGGAGCTGCCAGAGTAATTTTCAGAGTGGTTGTACCAACTTGCAGTCCTACCAGGAATGTAGGGGTGTTCTTCAAATCCTTGCCAGCATCTGCTATCACCTGAGTTTTTGATCTTAGTCATTCTGACTGGTGTGTGAGGTGTGATATCAGGGTTGTTTTCATTTACATTTCCCTGATTACTGAAGATGTTGAACATTTCTTTGGGTGCTTCTCAGTCATTTGACATTTTTCAGTTGAGAATTTTTTTTAAGAGCTGGACCACATTTGATAAAACGATCTCCCATGCTCATTGATTTGGCAGAATTAATATACTAAAAATGGCCATCTTGCTGGAAGCAATCTATAAACTCAATGAAATCCCCATCAAAATTCCAACTCAGTTCTTCACAGAGATAAAAGGGTAAATTTCACATTTATTTGGAACAACAGCAAACCCAGGCTAGTGAAAACTATTCTCAACAATAAGATAGCTTCTGGGGAAATCACTATCTGTGACCTCAAGCTATACTACAGGGCAATCTTGATAAAAACTGCTTAGTATAGTTACAGAGACAGGGAGGTAGAGCAATGGAATAGAATTGAAGGCCAGAAAATAAACCCACACACCAATAGTCACTTGGTCTTTGAAAAAAGAGCTAAAACAATCCAGTAGAAAATGGACAGACTTTTCAACAAATGGTGCTAGCTGAACTGGTGATCAGCATATAGAAGAATGCAAACAAATCCATTCTTATTTCTTTGTACAAAGTTCAAGTTGAAGTGGATCAAGGACCACCACACAAAACCTGATACACTCAATCTAACAGAAGAGAAAGTGTGAACCTGGAACACATGGGCACAGGGGAAATTTTCCTGAACAGAAGAACATCAATGACTTATGTTCTAAGATCAACATTCAACAAATAGGAACTCATAAAATTGCAAAGTTCCTGTAAGGCAAAGGACATCGTCATTAGGACAAAATGGCAAATAACAGATTGGGAAAAGATCTTTACCAATCCTACATCAGATAAAGGCCTAATATCCAATATAGACAAAGAACTCAAGAAGTTAGACTCCAGAGAGCCAAATATCCTTATATTTGATCATTTATAGCCATCAATATTTCCTTTATTTTCCATCTAATTTTTATTGCTGATACATCATGAAGCAAATTTTTTGTTGTTTTGTTTTTGTTTTTAATGTTGAGTTCTTTTGCTGCTAGTTTGCTGATCATCTTTAGCAGTAATACCATTCTTTAATGACATTATTTTACTTTGGACATTGTATCAATACTTTTCTCTTGACCACTGGCCCAAAAGACTCATGGTAGGTAGGGTTTCTCTTTGTTAGTTTGAGGTTGTTTCCAATAATTTCAACTTTTGGTAAATGCTTTTTGCCATATATTTTCTTAAAATTAAAAAATAGAAAGTTTGAAATGTCCATTTTTCAGGAGAAAACATCTGGTGACATTAATTGTAAATATAGGATCTATAATTTGAATATATTTAACAAGAAACCAGAGAATTCTTGAAAATTGACAGAGGCAAATATAAGTTTTTTTAATTATATAAAATGCTATATAAATTAGTGCTTATATTAATAGACTTAGCTATATCATAGCCTAATGTATACTCATTTCATTGCATGCTGTTTAATAAGTTTACAAAATACTACATGTGCAATATTTGAAACAAAAGGTTTCTTTATACACAAAAATAAAACTTTAGTTTTCTTAGGAGTTGTATTTACTGTTATACTAAATTAACCATGGACCATTAATTGGTATCAATAGTCATTGAGATTCATTAGTGTATTGGAATATATAATAATACATTTCTTATAATTATTCCATGTCTTCTGAATAGGTGTACTGTTGACTATAAAAGGGTAATGTACTTCTCATGTTGATGTTTGTGCCCTTAGAGGTAAAGATATTTATTGGACTATAAGAGACATTGATTATGTTCTAAGGAATTGAGATTTATTCTCTGTTAATATTTTAAACTATACTATGCCCTTGACAAATACTTTTTAAAAATTCTGAATCAGTGTTGGACACCAAAATATTTCTAGTTTGTGCTGTTTTACTAACTTAAAAATCTGATTTTCATACTCACATATCTTTTATTTTCATAACTGCTGGTGTTATTTAATAACTGAAAGTGGTCTTAGCATTGGTTCTATATTATTGTTTCATTTCCTTCAAATAAATCTTTTTTTTTTTACTGACATCAAATTGTTCTTTCTCAAAGTTCTTACAATATATTTGTTATGCTTAAAGTATTTCACTGCTGAATACTGATTATGAATAAATTCCAACTCTTAATTATGCTTTCCATTTTATCTCGTGTCTTACCTTTTCTAAAAATTTTTATTGTGGCCATATTAATTACAAAAATTTTATATGTCATTGGTGAGGATAAGCTATTTGTATTTTAGAGAATATAATATTATTTATAATATAAAATTCATAATACTTTAAGTAAATTGATTCATTTTATTTTTTTTCACAATATAGAGATAATGATGTGTTTTCAAGATAAACTATTGGGAGTTAAAATAAGGAATATAGCCACACACTTCAGTAGAAATTAAATCCTTGTTTTATGAGAATACTAGCTAAAAGACTCTAACATTTGCTAAACTTACATCTGCCAATCCAACATTAATATTCAAAGTGATTTTGACAAAAAAAGGAAAAACTTATCCCTTAAAGCAGTATAATGATGGGTACTTTGTCTTTAATACTTTACTCTAACCTCTTATTTATAAAACACAATAGGGTCTCTCTATGAAAAGATTATTGATCTCTCATTAGAGCTTGTCAAAAGTAATTCATGATGTGAATCACAGATGCCCTAAAATAGCATAGTCTAAGCTAGACTCCCATCTCTAATTTATCAGGTGTCACAATACAAAGTCATTGGCAGGGTAAGGTTGCCAGGGTAACAAAATACAGAGGACTACTATAATAACAACAATTGTTCATTTGTGTGTGTGCAGGATGAACATTTTCAACTAGAAAATAATAAAGCTGAAGAAAATGGTTTCATAAATGTCACTGTTGACACTTTTCTCTGATAAAGACAATAATAAAATATCACTACAAGCTACAAAGAGTAGAATTAAAAGTCCTACTTTTACACATAAAATAATTTCAATGAATAAGGTACTATATGCACTGTACTTTGAGGAAATTATTATTACCAAGAAGTATATCTGTTTACAACAGTACAAAAGATATTTATAATATTCCAAATTTTAAAAAGAAAATATTAAACAGAATATTTGACTTTTTTGTACTTTTTAACCTTTATTAACTTGAATATTTCTTATTTACATTTCGCCAACATCCCCCAACCCCTCACACTCCCCTTCTATACGGGTGTTCCACTCCCCATCCTCCCCCCATTACCACCCTCCCCCCAACAATCACGTTCACTGAGGGTTCAGTGTTGGCAGGACAAAGGGCTTCGCCTTCCACTGGTGCTCTTACTAGACTATTCATTGCTACCTATGAGGTTGGAGCCCAGGGTCAGTCCATGTACAGTCTTTGGGTAGTGGCTTAGTCCCTGGAAGCTCTGGTCGCTTGGCATTGTTGTTCATATCGGGTCTCGAGCCCCTTCAAGCTCTTCCAGTCTTTTCTCTGATTCCTTCAACAGGGGTCCCGTTCTCAGTTCAGTGGTTTGCTGCTGGCATTCGCCTATGTATTTGCTGTATTCTGGCTGTGTCTCTCAGGAGAGATCTACATCCGTTCCTGTTGGCCTGCACTCTTTTGCTTCATAACATCTTATCTAATTGGGTGGTTGTATATGTTTGGCCACATGTGGGGCAGGTTCTGAATGGCTGTTCCTTCTGCCTCAGTTTTAAACTTGCTTCCCTATTTCCTGCCAAGGGTATTTTGTTCCTTTTAAAGAAGGAGTAGCATCACATTTTGGTCATCCCTCCGGGAGTTTCATGTGTTTGCATCTAGGGCATTCAACATTTGGGCTAATAGCCACTTATCAATGAGTGCATACCATGTGTGTTTTTCTGTGATTGGGTTACCTCACTCAGGATGATATTTTCCAGTTCCATCCATTTGCCTATGAATTTCAGGAAGTCATTGTTTTTGATAGCTGACTAATATTCCATTGTTGAGATGTACAACATTTTCTGTATCCAATCCTCTGTTGAAGGGCATCTAGGTTCTTTCTAGGTTCTGCCTATTGTAAATAAGGCTGCTATGAAAACAGTGGAGCATGTGTCTTCGTTATATGTTGGGGCTTCTTTTGGGTATATGCCCAAGAGAGGTATAGCTGCATCCTCAGGCAGTTCAATGTCCAATTTTCTGAGGAACCTCTAGTCTGATTTCCAGAATGGTTGTACCAGTCTGGAATCCCAACAAACAATGGAGGAGTGTTCCTCTTTCTCCACATCCTCGCCAGCATTTGCTGTCACCTGAGTTTTTGATCTTAGCCATTCTCACTGTTGTGAGGTGAAATCTCCAGGTTGTTTTGATTTGCATTTCCCTTATGACTAAAGGTGTTGAACATTTCTTTAGGTGTTTATCAGCCATTCGGCATTCCTCAGCTGTCAATTCTTTGTTTAGCTCTGAACTCCATTTTTTAATATGATTATTTGTCTCCCTGCGGTCTAACTTCTTGAGTTCTTTGTATATTTTGGATATAAGCCCTCTATCTGTTGTAGGATTGGTAAAGATCTTTTCCCAATCTGTTGGTTGCTGTTTTATTCTAACCACAGTGTCCTTTGCCTTACAGAAGCCTTGCAAATTTCTGAGATCCCATTTGTGATTCTTGATCTCAGAGCATAAGCCATTGGTGTTTTGTTCAGGAAATTTTCTCCAGTGCCCATGTGTTCGAGATGCCTCCCCACTTTTTTTTCTATTAGCTTGAGTGTATCTGGTTTGATGTAGAGGTCCTTGATTCACTTGCACTTAAGCTTTGTACATTGTGATAAGAATGGTTCGATCCGCATTCTTCTACATGCTGACCTCCAGTTGAACCAGCACCATTTGCTGAAAATACTATCTTTTTTCCATTTGATGGTTTTGGCTCCTTTGTCAAAAATCAAGTGACCATAGGTGTGTGGGTTCATTTCTGGGTCTTCAATTCTATTCCATTGGTCTATCTGTCTGTCTCTGTACCAATACCATGCAGTTTTTATCACTATTGCTCTGTAATACTGCTTGAGTTCAGGGATAGTGATTCTGCCAGAAGTCCTTATATTGTTGAGGATAGTTTTAGCTATTCTGGGTTTTTTGTTATTCCAGATGAATTTGCAAATTGTTCTGTCTAATTCTTTGAAAAATTGGATTCGTATTTTGATGGGGATTGCATTGAATCTATAGATCGCTTTTGGTATGGACCTTGAATTCCTATTCTTTCCAGGACTTTTATCATGAAGGGGTGTTGAATTTTGTCAAATGTTTTGTCACCATCTAATGAAATGATCATGTGGTTTTGTTCTTTCAATTTGTTTATATAATGGATCACGTTGATGTTTTCCGTATATTAAATCATCCCTGCATGCCTGGGATGAAGCCTACTTGATCGTGGTGAATGATTGTTTTGCTGTGTTCTTGGATAAGGTTTGCCAGAATTATATTGAGCATTTTTGCATCGGTATTCATAAGGAAAATTGGTCTGAAGTTCTCTTTCTTTGTTGGTTTTTTGTGGTTTCGTATAAGAGTAATTGTATTTCATACAAGGAATTCCATAGTGCTCGCTCTGTTTCAATTTTGTGGAATAGTTTGATAGTATTGAATGGTGTCTTTATGAAGTTCTGATAGAATTCTGCACTGAACCCATCTGGACCTGGGCTCTTTTTGGTTTGGAGACCTTTAATGACTGCTTCTATTTCGTTAGGAGTTATGGGGTTGTTTAAATTGTTTATCTGTTCCTGAATTAACTTCGGTACCTGGTATCTGTATAGGAAATTGTCCATTACCTCCAGATTTTCAAGTTTTGTTGAATATAGGCTTTTGTATTTGGATATGATTTTTTGAATTTCCTCTGATTCTGTAGTTATGTCTCCCTTTTCCTTTCTGATTTTGTTAATTTGTATACACTCTCTCTGTCCTCTCGTTAGTTCAGCTAAGGGTTTATCTATCTTGTTGATTTTCTCAAAGAACCAACTTTTGGTTCTGTTGATTCTTTCTATGGTCCTTTTTGTTTCTACTTGGTTGATTTCAGCTCTGAGTTTGATTATTTCCTGCTTTCTACTCCTCCTGGGTGTATTTGCTTCTTTTTGTCTAGAGCTTTTAGGTGTGCTGTTAAGCTTCTGACATATGCTCTCTCCTGTTTCTTTCTGCAGGCACTCAGAGCTATGAGTTTTCCTCTTAGCACAGCTTTCATTGTGTCCCATAAGTTTGGGTATGTTGTACCTTGATTTTCATTAAATTCTAAGAAGTCTTTAATTTCTTTTTTTATTTCTTCCTTGACCAGGTTATCATTAAGTAGAGCATTGTTCTACTTCCATATTTATGTGGGCATTCTTCCCTTATTGTTATTGAAGAACAGCTTTAGACTGTGGTGGTCTGATAGGACACATGGGATTATTTCTATCTTTCTGTATCTTTTGAGGCTTGTTTTATGAGCGATTATATGGTCAATTTTGGAGAAAGTTCCATGAGGTAGTGAGAAGAAGGTATATCCTTTTGTTTTAGGATAGAATGTTCTATAAATATCTGTTAAGTCCATTCGGTTCATGGCTTCTCGTAGTCTGTCTATCTCTCTGATTAATTCCTGTTTCCATGATCTGTCTATTAATGAGAATGGGGTGTTGAAATCTCCTCCTTTTATTGTGTGACGTGCAATGTGTGCTTTGAGCTTTAGTAAGCTTTCTTTTATGTGTGTAGGTGCCCTTGTATTTGGAGTATAGATATTTAGGAATGAGAGTTCATCTTGGTGGATTTTTCCTTTGATGAATATGAAGTATCCTTCCTTATCTTTTTTGATGACGTTTAGTTGAAAATCGATTTTATTCGATATTAGAATGGCGACGTCCAGCTTGCTTCTTCTGACCATTTGCTTGGAAAGTCGTTTTCCAGCCTTTCACTCTGAGGTAGAGTCTGTCTTTGTCTCTGAGGTGTGTTTCCTGTAGGCAGCAGAATGCAGGGTCCTCCTTGCATATCCAGTTTGTTAATCTATGTCTTTTTATTGGTGAGTTGAGACCATTGATGTTGAGAGATATTAAGGAATAGTGATTATTGCTTCCTGTTATATTCATATTTGGATGTGAGATTATATTTGTGTGCTTTTCTTCTCTTTGTTTTTTTGCCAAGACGATTAGTTTCTTGCTTTTTCTAGGGTGTAGCTTGCCTCCTTATGTTGGGCTTTACCATTTATTATCCTTTGTAGTGCTGGATTTGTAGAGAGATATTGTGTAAATTTGGTTTTGCCATGGAATATCTTGGTTTCTCCATCTATGTTAATTAAGGGTTTTGCAGGATACAGGGTCTGTATGACATCTGTCCAGGATCTTCTGGCTTTCATAGTCTCTGGTGAGAAGTCTGGTGTAATTCTGATAGGTCTGCCTTTATACGTTACTTGACTTTTTTCCCTTCTTGCTTTTAATATTCTTTCTTTGTTTTGTGCATTTGGTGTTTTGACTATTATATGATGGGAGGAGTTTCTTTTCTGCACTAATCTTTTTGTTGTTCTGTAGGCTTCTTTTATTTTTATGGGCATCTCTTTCTTTAGGTTAGGGAAGTTTTCTTCTATGATTTTGTTGAAGATATTTACTGGTCCTTTGAGCTGGGAGTCTTTACTCCCTTCTATACCTTTTATCCTTAGGTTTGATCTTCTCATTGTGTCCTGGATTTCCTGAAGTTTTGGACCAGTAGCCTTTTCCGTTTTACATTATCTTTGACCATTGTGTCGATGATTTCTATGGAATCTTCTCCTCCTGAGATTCTCTCTTCTATCTCTTGTATTCTGTTAATGATGCTTGTATCTACGGCTCCTTGTCTCTTCCTTTGGTTTTCTATATCCAGGGTTGTTTCCCTGTGTTCTTTCTTTATTGCTTCTATTTCCATTTTTAATTCCTTCAACTGTTTGATTGTAGTTTCCTGGAATTCTTTCAGGGATTTTTGTGATTCCTCTCTATAGGCTTCTACTTGTTTATTTATGTTTTCCTGCATTTCTCTAATATGATTTTAAATGGAGATCTTGGTTTTCTGGTATGTTTGGATATTCAGTGTTTGCTTTGTTGGGAGAATTGTTCTCCAGTGATGCCATGTAGTCTTGGATCCTGTTGCTTGGGTTCCTGCGCTTGCCTCTCACCCTCAGATTGTCTCTGGTGTTACTTTGTTCTGCTATTTCTGACAGTGGCTAGACCTTCCTATAGGCCTGTGTATCAGGAGTGCTGTAGACCTGTTTTCCTGTTTTCTTTCAGCCAGTTATTGGAACAGAGTGTTCTTCTTTCTGGCGTGTAGTCTTTCCTGTCTACTGGTCTTCAGCTGTTCCTGTGGGCCTGTGTCCTGAGTCCACCAGGCAGGTTGCTTGGAGCAGAAAAGTTGGTCTTACCTGTGGTCCCGTGACTCAGATTGCTCGTGGGGTTCTGCTTTTGAGCTCTCCATGAGGGCGGCAACCAGGAGGGCCTGGCTGCCTTTTGTGGGATCCCCCATCCACTGGGGTCCCAGATGGCCTTAGGTGTTTTCCTCTGGAGTCAGAAATGTGGGCAGAGCATAGTCTCTTCTGGCTTCCCAGGCGTGTCTGCCCCTCTGAAGGTTTAGCTCTCCCTCCCACGGGATTTGGGTGCAGAGAACTGTTGTTCTGGTTCCTTCAGGTCTGGGCAGTGTCCAGAATATTTGGCTTTTAAATGTTCAACTGAGAATTGTGGCATTTTCATACTATATTTAGGAGAGTGAGGAACGAAGGAAAAGGAGAGAGAGAGAGAGAGAGAGAGAGAGAGAGAGAGAGAGAGAGAGAGAACTTAAAATAACTGAGGAAGAATTTTCCATACAACCATGAAAGCAAACAAAATACTGACAAAATTAGTGATTTCTAACTTTCCACTTCGAATGATAAAACATCATTTAATTTTTTTCCCCTATAGAACACAAGCTTGGAATTCTAATACAGAATGATACTAGTTCCTTGTCATCAATCTGATGGTAATGAAAATTGTGTTTTTATGCAAAAGTATGCTTAAAAATGCATATTAGAGCCAAGCACTGGTGACATATGGCTTTAATCTCAGCAAATAGAAGGCATAGATATGCAGATCTCTGAGTTAAGGTCTAGCCTGGTCCACAGAGTAAGTTCCATAACCGCCAAGACTACTAAGGGAAAATGGAGCTCACAAAAATAAAAACAAAATACCTACTGAAATGAAATATTCAAATTAGGAGATTTTTTTTATCATTTCATCTTAAATGATTACTTTGAATCTTTAACTTCAGACTCAAGTGGTATCTCTCTCCTCTCTCTCCAGTCTTTTATAAAAACATTTTTTAACTCCTTCAAAATAAGCAAGAAATAAGTAAAACAAACAAACAATCAAATAAACAACAAAAACAAAACCAAAACCAGAAAGCATACATGACTCAGGGAACATTGTAGAAGACGGGGTCATACAAATAGAATATGGGGAGGACAGTTATGGGATGCTGACTTTTGTATATGATATGGCTGCAGCATGCAGCATGTACCAGGATCTCATAGTGCACAATGCACCATGTCTCAGGCTTTTCACAGTGTCAAGCTATTTAAAATTCTATTATGAATGAAGGAGAAGTGCTGCTGATGTCTTTGTCTCAACTGAGGATATATTTTCAATTGATAGGCTTTGTGGGAAGGAGAATTAAATTATATGATGTGTGTGTCTACTCATGCGTGAGTGAATGGCCACATGCCAATTGGCACATGGACGAGTATAATCGGACACAGGGCTTTCTTAGTAATATTTAAAAGAAAACATTAATCTGTAAGAGAAATGCCTTAGAAATACTAGGGAAATTAGAGGGACACGGTTTTTGATAGACAATAATAAAATATATTACATATGTGTTACAGCTCATGTGGACAGGTATCCTGGCAGTTCATAGCCAAGGAAAACCACAAAAATCCTACCACAACAAATCTATACAAGAAATGTATTAGAAGGAAAAATCCCCAGAAGTGTGGGTGCCTCTGTTTGTGTGAGAGTCACTGAGCAGAACTGGAAATTTATATAGGATTTCTCAGTTGGGTGGAGGCAGGAGTGTAGGGAAATTTCCAGAGCAAAGTTTTTCAGTGTGGCCATTACTGGGATTTCAAATCCAGAACTTGGACTTTTTATTCTGAGGAGCAAGGGCTGTGTCTGGCAGTTAAGAAGTTAGAGTACTCTATGTGTGGAATATGCCAGTTGGCAGCCCTTATTGGGAGGGCTTGGCCATTTGAGTGCCTCTAGGCATTTATATTATATAGCCATGAAAATTAAAATAATAAAGCACAAAATTGATAAAAAGTATTAATATTCATCAATCTTTGACCAATTAAAGTAAAGCAAACAATTCATGAATTTTTATATCTACTATTAGAGAATTCATAGCAGTAAACTAAGGTTACTACATAAATTTTCAAGATTTTTAACAGTACACTCTTATTAGCCAACATTTTCACTCTTATTTATGAGTTGTGGATAAATATGTTTATTAAAAATATAGTATATGTATAATCATAGATGGTAACTAAAACATTAGAGACAGACTAAGAAAAATTTTGTCAAATAGTTTAAGAAAAATTTGGTAGACATTTCTAAGGAGAGCAGGGGCCTATTTGTACCTTATAGGTACTACAGATATTTTATGAATATTTAAGAGATAATTTTAGAACATATAGGCCTCTTTGGACCTCAATGCAGAATTATATGGGGAACTTCTGCCCCCATCGCTGCCATCAATTAGAGCAAGCCCACCCTCTAATTTTCATGATCCAAGACTACCTGAATATTAGGTACATATTAATCATCCCTATCCTTTCTTGTATCTGGTTTCCTTAACTATTTCAAACACAATACAGAGGCTATTACTTATTTATTATAGTGTCTTAATCCTAATATTAAATTTCTGGGTTATTAATTTTTGTATACAAGATATTTATTTACATCTTTTTCACCTTTCATGTCATGTCCCCATTTAAAAATCTCTATTAACACCTCCCCTCCACTAACTCTTGAGATACATGGCAGTTTCTTAACAATTGAGATTATGCAACCTTTAATATGACTTGTACCCAAAGAACACCTATTCTTGCTATCTTCTCAGCCATTATTTGCCTGTAGCTCTTTATGAAAGGTAGGGACTTGTAACATTTCCCACACCCATGGCAGTGCATTAACTGATTTTGCATGGTATTTTTAGGTTAAAATTCCATGGATACAACTCTCTTTTTATGTGTGTAAGGTAAGATACCATGTGGCAGTACATGTCCTGGTTTTCTGACATGTCTGGTTATAATCTTTTTTGTTACTCTTCCACAAAGTATGTTAAGACTTGGAAGTAGGGGTGGTGCTATAGATGTAGCAATAGGGACAACCCATGGTATGCCATTCTCTATGTTTTAGCCAATTCTATATTACTATAATGGTCTCTGCTACAAAAAAGCATCTTTTTGATGAAAGGTAAGAGTGGCACTCACCTTAGGGTATAAGGATTATTATTTAGAATACTACTAAATATTTTTAATTTAGAAAAGAGGAAGTAATAGGTTCTGTACTAGGTTAGAAAACTTTACAAACCATTCTTGAAGTTCATTATGCTTGATGTAAAAGGCATACATTTCCTCCTATCCAGCTGTTGGTAGGTACAATTAGACAATTATTGATTACCCCAAGACAAAATTGTCAGTATAGTCCCACTGGAGACATGTTGTGAGGATTATCTTTTTTGTGTTAGATAAGCTGTATACATGGATAGGAAAAACTGATTTTTTCCATTGGCAGCTTGAATAACATCTTTATATACTGTGACAGCTAGTCATTATCTACTAAAATTTTAATATACATTTTAACAACTCTTTCTATTTTTACATAAAATGACACCACTGTTACTGTAAACTTGTATCTATTCCAGCAGCTTTTCAGTCAACTCATGACTGCCAACTGCTCCAAACCCACCTAGGTCTTTCGGATGGAACTTCCAACAAGCCCGATCCTCTGTATCCTAAAATGGAGGGAGTATAAACAACATTGGGCTTTCACTGTATATATCTCTGAGAGTGGCTAAGGTCTCTAAGACAATTGGCAACTCATGCTAGAAGGGATATGAGGTAAAATTATTGCTCCATTGGAAATCAACATGGTAGTTTCTCACAGATCCATTCCTGGCATATACCCAAAGGGTGCTCCACCCTACTGCTAGAATGCTTGCTCAACTCTGTTCATATCAGTTTTATTCAAAATTGACAGAAACTGGAAACAACCAAGATATCCCATGTCTGAAAATGTGTGGTTTCTATAGTCCTGGGTGGGACCTAGAGGACAGTGAGGGAAGAGTTCATATGCTGCTAATAATATGAGTTCATTTGTTCACTGGTATATCTAATGATACCATATAGAAAATACAAGAAAACTAGGGGAACCTCAGAATGGGACCAGATCAGGGTAGTGACTCACTTTCCTAACATTACAGAAATTCCCTTGGTTGCTGGCAACCTGACTCCTCCCCAAATGTTAGTGGGCTGGTCTACTAGTCTAGAGCTCATGTTGATTCCCCATTGGTCCAATGGATGTTGGTGACACAGAGCATGGAAAACAACCCCACCATTTGGTAGGTCTACATTTGGAACACCATGAAACATCCTATCTCCAAGTACTACATGGTTTATTACACGCATGCCACACTAATTGGTCACTCTAACTCTGTTTATTAAGAACCTTGATGCAACCATTGACACAGACCCTCCCTGCTAGAGAACTAAAGGTCTCAGATGATAGCAAACCGTCCCTATTTTTCAGTCACATTAATACTTAACACTATATTAAACTTCAAAAGCTACAATTTGAATTCTCTATGTCAGCTACACTAGCCTCACTTAAGATGTTTCTGGGGAGCTTTGCTTGAGTACTTCCCTTCCTATCTCTCACTACTGTACATCCTATCCCCTTCTTTTCCTTACTTCAGGAGTGGGGCAGGGGTCAGATCCCCAGGAATGAAGACAACAAAGGAGAACTTAAATAGAGGGAATAAGACCACTGATAATGTGATCCTGGATGACTACAATCCTATTGTTAAGGGACAATACCTGATCTTGCCAACCATAGATTTCCCATGGGGGCCTTTGTTTCAGCACCCCATGGCAGTCATCTATTGAGTATACATTGCCTATTCAACAGTGTTTTACTATTATGATAGTTTTATACAATTTATTTATCCTAGCACTCAAAGTTATAAAAATCTTCCAACTGACCAGGCCCCAGATTTTATAGTGCTCCCAGTGGCTCAGGACATCCATGGCTAGCCTCTATCCTGCAATAAGACCACAATAATCATACCCATGTATTTCTTGTTGTGTATTCTACTAGAATATAAAGACACTACCCTAAGAGCAAGGTTCTATCCATGGTGCCACAGCAGATATCTAACCGTCTTATAAGGCAACTTCTATCTTAACCCCTCACCCATGGTGCATCAATATTTACTAGTTCTTCCAAAAATAAATATGAATATGTTCTCCAAACCCATTGGAGTCCTGGAAACAGCATAGTTGGCTAATTTTAGGGGCTGAGTGCAACCAAGTAAACTCTCGATCGGCCATATTAATGCTTCTCATTGATTACCAGTTTCCCTGTAACTTATTCAGTGATATCCACTATACTGTTAATGTTGTAAAGTCACTCACCTTTGCTCTAACTAAACCACTGGGGCACACTGGACCTTGTCATCTCATAGATTCATCCCTTACATAAGAGAGGACCCTTTATATACTTAGCATATCTGGTCTCATCAGGCCTTCCCTGGGATTTTCTTCTCTGTCAATTGATCGGGTGATTCTGTAGTCTATGTCCTCTGGCCATCCCCTACCCCATGAAACACCTTATTCAGGCTTGTGAGCTCCTTGCTTGCTTTCACAATTATGCCCAATCATTGTACATAGTTGTCTCGTCTTTCTAAAACGTTCTGGTCTTGGTACAGCTTGTTACTAATCCTGGGGCTGCTCAATATTGTGGGGGGTATAAATCCTTGCGGTTTTAATCTTAATTATTTCTGACAAATTGACTTAACACATGCCCTATCATTGGGAGGCTAAAATATGTCTCTGTGGTTGTTGACATTTAGCTTTGACTTCAATATTGTGCAATCTATAGAGACTGCTTGATTGGACATTTCAACAATCAAGACTGCCATATACTCTATGGGAGTATTCTTTGCCTTAAAGACTGATAATTGTTCTGCATTTTCTAGTACTGCCTTCAAGGCCTTCTACAATAAATAGTCTGTTACTCATAAGACTGGAATTCTATATAACCCACAGGACCAAACCATAATAGAACATACCAGTTCCACCCTCAAAAACTAACTAGAATATGTGAGAGATATAAGGGCACAAGTGCTCAGGAGAGGCTGCCTTCTGTTTGACTCTTTATTTTCTTTTTCTCTTCATTTATTAAAAGTAGTATGTTCACATACAGATAATAACTATTCAACTGTAAAATCTGGAAAACTGAATAAATGACACACTGGAGAAAAATATGACCTCAGTAACCTGAATTCATATTGTACTGAATAAATTAGAATCTTTGTTGTCCTATTCTGCTGCCTTTTTCCACATTTCTCTAGAGAAAATCTCTACCCACACCCTATAGAATCTACAGGGAGGAAAGGAGCCAAATAAAGTTACAATATTATTTCAGAAATTATGGGTTGGTTAAACCAACATATTTGGTTCTTGACCCAGGGAGGCCTGCCATTTCCTGAAGAGAGTTAGAGCTAGGGTAGACCTATGGGAAGTGTGCAGGTCATAGAATTGGATTAGAATATAGAGGGGAGACTGCAGTTGGGATGTTATACATAAAAGAATAATAAATAAAATGAATAAAAACATTTATTTTGTAAAATATTTAGCTTAAAATATGGTTTAAATTATTATACATTATTTTCACTAATCAAAATACATATTTGTATAGTTTATTCTACTTTAGATACAAATAATATTTGCATTTTACATTTTCCTTTGAAAGTAAATGTTACTGTGTTATTGTACTCCAGAAAATAGACTATAAGAAGTGATCTGTGGAAATACTACAGGATTTCCAGACTATCCTTCTATATGTGACATTATGAACTCATTATGTGAAGGTCAAAGTTATATACCTCTAACCTGTAAGCCACTTACCTGAGGCCAGATTCTTCCTGAAATATTGGAGGCTGATACTGATGTGAGAAAACAAGCCAGATTTTTTTCACTACCTCTTGTAATTAGATTTTTATTGCAATGAAGGGACACCATTACCAAGGCAACTCTTATACAATCAGACTTTTAATCCAGGCTGGCTTACAGTTTCAGAGATTCAGTCCATTATCATCATGTCAGGAACTATTCAAACATGCATGATGCTAAAGAAGGGACAGAGAGTTCTATAACTTGATTCTAAGGCAATTAGAAGACTGTTACTTCCTGAATAAAGCTTAAGCATAGGACAACAGAGCCCGCCCCACAGTGATACATTTTCTTCTACAAGGCCACAACTATTCTAACAAGGACACACCTCCTAATAGTGTCGCACCCTCTAGACCAGGCATTCAAATACATGAGTCTATGGGCACCAAAACTATTAAAATTCCCACACTCCCTTAAACAAGCTTGTTTGACCTATCTGTACCAGATATGCATGATAACATGTAAGCAGCATGAAAATAGGCAGGAAATGCTTACTTTTCATTGGATCTGATAGCAAATGCAGTGAATTTTGGTTTTTCCATTTTAAGCTTCTATTAAATATGACACTTGGGATTTGATGGAACTGTTTGGAAAGAATTAGGACAAAGAATTCTAGAATTGACAAAGGTATGGCACTAGGGGAGGGCATTGAGATTTTAAAAGCCAGTGCCAGTACTGGTGAGTTATTTCTGTCACCTGCTTGTAGATAAAGATATGTAACCTCTCAGCTATTGTTAGAGCACCATGTCTGATAGACTTATTTGATGCTCACTGCCATGATGATAATGAACCATATCAAACATCTAAAATTATAAGGCTCAAATAAATCTTATTTTCTATAAATTGACTTCCTCAAGGCATTTTTTATAAATAAAAAAAAAAACAAACAAGAAAGACATTGGTACAAGGAAATTGCCCATTGTTGTGTAGATTTTAATCATGTTTTTTTTCTTTGTTTGTTTCTTTTGTTTTGTTTTTCAAATGTATAATACTTTGTACTTTGAAGAAGGAAAGCAGTTGAACACCATAAGCCAGGGTCATCTTAGTAGGAGCCAAGAGTAATGGAGACTATGGAGGCCCAACTCAAGTGATTTCGGAAAACAAAAAAGAGATTATTACGGAGATATTCTAGAGGCCACCCTTGAGATAGTTTATCAAAAAAGAAAATGAATGCTTTCTCCCCTGAACCTAAAATTTTTCCTGAGGCAAAATTGATAATAATGGATTAATTTAATTAGCAATGATTTCAAGAAAACCAATAATGACTCTGTTCATGTCTACAATCTGAAGAGGAGTAAATAGGAATAAAAGAAATAGAGAATGTTCATTTTGAGGTTAGAAATAACTCCAGGAAACTTAATGTTAGATAGAAGCTTCAGCTAAAAGAGATAAGAAATTTGGAGAAAAGCCTGTCCAAAACAGAAACAGAGAGAAGTGTGCCTTTGGGGAAAGACTCGACCCAAAAATACTTAAAATGTGAAAGCAAAAGAACAAACAAAGCAAAACAAAACAAAACAAAGAAAGAATTTCCTCCTCCTAATTGTCAGCAGCTAATCTCATGCAAAGGTTTATCAAGGAGGGGCCAGGCTCCATCCCAAACAGGCTGCCAAATTTAGCAGTGTTGCCCGGTTTTAGAGTGAAAAAGAATACAAGAGTAAGAGACAATGGAATTTTCCTCCCATAGAAAGGCAATGCTTGGTTAGGCAGTTGGCCTAAGAATCCCTTCACAGAGACCCTGAGAGGCCATTGTTTGAAACTGAGAAAGTGAAGTCTGGACTGTGTTGGAAACATGAAAATATCAGAGGTGTCAGAGCTATGTGATATCTGCCAAAAGGAGGTGAAACAAAGAATAGAACCAGATGAAGTAAAAGAAGTGATGAAGTAAATAAAGATGGAAGGGAATAATCGTCCAAACCTTCTGAAACATTAGACACATACTACAGGATTTAGAGATTCCCCTGCTGTGTTTCACTATTGCTTTGGACTGTACTTCCACACTGTGCTCCCGTCTTTTATTTTGGAATGGTAATATACATTCTTTTTCATTGTATGTTTGTCATGGTTTAATATGCTTGGCCCAGGGAGTGGTACTATTGAAAGGTGTAGCTTTGTTGGAGTAGATGTGTCAGTGCAAGCAAGGAATTTAAGACCCTGATCCTAGCTACGTGAAAGACATTATTCTGCTAGCAGTGTTCAGATGAAGATGTAGAACTCTCAGCTCCTAAACAATACATGCCTGAATGTTGCCTTATTCTTTACTCAATGAAATTGTAAGTCAGCAAATGGATGGAACTTGAAAATATTATCCTGAGTGAGGTAACCCAGTCACAAAAGAAAACACATTGTATGCACTCAATGATAAGTGGATATTAACCCAAAAGCTTGGAATACCCAAGAAATGATTCACTGACTATATGAAGCTCAAGAAGAACAAAGACCAAAATATGGATGCTTCAGTCATTCTTAGAAGGGAGAACAAAATACTCATGGGAGGAAATACAGGGGCAAATAATGGAGCAGGGACTGAAGAAAAGGTCATCCAGAGACTGCCCCAACTGGGCATCCATCCCAAATGCAGGCTCCAAACCCCATCACTTTTGCTAATACCAAGAAGTGCTTGCTGTCAGGAGCCAGATATGGGTGTCTCCTGAAAGGCTCTGCCAGAGCCCTATTGATTCAGATGAGAATGGTTACAGCTAACCATTGGACTGAACAAGGGGACCCCAATGGAGGAGTTAGAGAAAGGACCGAAGGAGTTGAAGAGGCTTGCAACAATATCAACCAACCAGACCACCCATTGCTACCAGGAACTAAATCACCAACCAATGAATACACATGGAGGGACCATTGACTCCAGCAGAAGCTGGCACTGTCTGGCATCAATAGGAGTAGAAGACCTTAGTTCTGTGAAGGCTCTTTTCCCCAGTGTAGGGGAAGGCAAGTAAGTGGGTAGGAGTAGGAGCATCTTCATAGAAGCCAGGGGAATGGGGAGGCGTATGTGAGAGGAGGGAAAGGGAATAACATTTGAAATATAAATACATAAACTATCCAATATTCTTTTTTGAATGACCCTCTTCCTCCTTGCCTGAAACCCTGGCTTCTTCTAGCACCCTTCAGATTAAGATGTAGAACTCTCAGCTCCTCCTTCACTATGCCTTCCTGGATACTACCAGATATCCTCCCACCTTGATGATAATGGATTGAACTTTTAAGCCAATTCCAATTAAATATTGTCCTTATAAGAGTTGCCTTGGGGGTTGGGGATTTAGCTCAGTGGTAGAGCGCTTGCCTAGCAAGTGCAAAGCCCTGGGTTCGGTCCTCAGCTCCAAAAAAAAAAAAAAAAAAAAAAAAAAAAAGAGTTGCCTTGTTCACGGTGTCTATTCACAACAGTAAAACCTTACTAAGACAAAGGGCTTTGAGATTTCAAAAGACCATTTTATTATCAGTTAATTTTGTCTGCCTCATGTTTCATTCATTTGTAGGTGTAGAGATTGAAAGGCATTTGGATGCTATTTCTGTTTGATATCTTCGGAGAGATGAAGAGGCATTATTTCCTGAATGCATGACCATTGATAACTCAACGATATACCAATGTATGATTCCATATCATGAGAATAGAGCTAACATAAATTTTACTTAGTGTTTTATGAAAAACAGGAAAATAGGAAGTTGAAAAAAGTAGATCTATGGGTAGTTACAGAGTAATTTTGATGAATATGATTAAAATACTTTGTGTGCATATAGAAAATCTCTAATACTTAATGAAACTATCATATAAATATGACTGTAAAAAAGATTCTATTAACAGGGAAATGTGTAAGTTTCTTATCACCAAATGACCAAAATAAAGCAAGAATTAATAGAAAATTTCAGGAACATATGAAAGATTTTGAAATTTAAGTAAACATTTACAGAATTATAAATGATGATGTGATACTATTTATTTTTGTTTAATGCTGTATGAGTCCATCTATTTTTATATCTTTATATATGTCTGCTATTTTATTAAAATTTCTATATCTCTATGATATGGCACCCATATTATAAGATGTATTTTTGAATGGCCATAATATAAAGATATAATACATTTCCAATGATTTTAGGCAAGAGCAATAAGTGTGACTCATACCAGCAAAGTTATCAAGATTGGTAGCAACTAATGCTGTACTTTGTGATATTATTCTTATGTATATTAAAATTATTTCAAATTATAATAATTATTTATCAATATAAAGTGCTCTATTTCTATCTGCCTTATAAACTGGTACCATTTATATTTTGTTGTATTACCTCCTGCATTCTCAACTGTCTAGAACTACTTTGAGTCAATGATGTTAATGAGAGCCTGACTGAAGTTCAAGAGAAAACTAAAATATAATCTTATTCAAGATACTATATAAGAGGATTTTACTGTTCCAGTTTATATGAGTTTGAAAAGTTGATATAGATAAAAAATAAATGTTAAATCTAAGAAAAATATTAATATCCTATCATCCCATTATATAAAATATTTGGAATTTTAAAATAAAATCTGTACAAACTTTAATATTTATTCTGAAATGAAAATCCTTCCATCAAACATTAGATGATATTTTACTGTGTTTAATATTAAGAAACTAAAGTATATTAAATTATATTATTTCACCAAACCAGCCATATGAATTACTTTAAATTCATTAACTTCTACTTTCTATATATCTATCTGTTTTAAAATTCTAACTTTCTAATAGTTGCATGAATTTAAGAGTATTTTATTTTCTTGTATTTGTTAATTATATTTATTTTTAAATATTAGTTACAAAAATTATAGTGTACATTTACAGATTACTGGGATGACACAAATTAATAAATATAAAATGGGAAATATAATCCTACTAAATATTCTTATTCTGGTAAGCTGTAAACATATTTCTATAGAAATATATCAACCACAATTTTAAACATTGCATTATGACAATGATTACCTTACTATTGTTCATCACTATTTATTATGTCATTTCCTAGTATTAAATTAACTCTTTGGTCTAGAAATGCAATTTCTTTTCCAAAATTTCTTTTCAAACACTTTCTTTAGAAATTTCTTACAGAGCTGAGTAATGTAGGTTAATCACATATATTCCTCGTAGGTTTATACTTCCACAGGGGAAAGGGGCAATGAGGGGTTTCATAAGGTACTGCAAGAATAATTAACAAGAATATGCTACTATTTTAGAAAAGACTAATGTTTCCCAGGGAAAATATAATATCATGTTAAAAGCTGTTAGAGTGCAGGATAAGATAAATTAAAATTTTTAGTAATAGTTATTTATACTTACATTACTAATAATCACATGTTGTAAATTACTTCTTTTCCTTTGGCTATTCTTCCATGTCTTTTCCTAGTAACTAGTATTTCCCAAAGCACAAGTTAATTAAAAAAATTCTCATGTCCTAACGATGAGAGAAAATGTAGATTTGAATATATTGCATTGTTTGGAATATTTGTAGGGTATGTGTCATAGTACTTCACTGGTTAAACACAAACATGTATTGGAAAAGGTAAAAGCATCAATTTGACAGATATAAGACATGATGGAGTAGCCTAAAGAATCTAGTGAATTTCACAAGACAAACCAAATTCCAGAATTACTTCCAGAAAGTAGTCTTACTGATAATATTGCATGATTTTAATAAGGTTAATAAATCACAAAGAAATTTAGGCTTATTCTTTTCAATTGCCAACTACTGGTTTGTAAGCATTCTGTATATATGACATTAAGGACTGAGTGTAATAATGTAGTAATCAATCTGTGAATGCAATAACTTTTAGTAGTAGAAAATTAAGTAAGGATCAGTGATGATCCAAAATTGTAGAGTATCCACAAATTCACTGCCATCATAAGAAAAATAATCATTTATCTGTGAAGTTAGGGCAGAAGTACTGATTATGTCTGTTAATAAAATCAAGTGCAATGAGAGATCAAGCATGCATTGATGTCTAGAATTATTTTAGTTATATATTATACCCTTTGGTGAAAAAAGTATGGTCCCTTGGGACTCAGACTTGGTAACAAATGCGTTTAAACTCAGTATTCTACAGGTGAAAACAGGTTGAGGCCAGTCCAACCTACTTAGCAAGTTATAGGACTGAAAGAGCTGTATAGTGATTTCATGTCTCACAAAACGAAAAAAAAAAAAAAATGCCCTGTTGGTTTGGAGACTTAATATTCTCAATGGGACTAAAGTGGAGAATTCATGCTGCCTTTCTTCCTCTGAAGTTTTTAGCATTTTTACAGAGTTTGATTCCCAGGACCCATGCTAGAGATTCACAACCACACAATATTCCAACTTGTAGAATATCTGACAACCTATTATGACCTCAGTGGGCACCTACACTCATGACCCTATTCAGACACATGGACAAACATATATATTTAGTTACAAATACAATAAAAATTATGCTGGTTTATCTGGGTTATAATTTTTGTCTTTATAGTAAGTTTTGAATTGGGTTAAAGATGGAAAATAAAAAGCATGTGATATCAAATTGATAACATTGTATCTGTTACTTTTTAGTTTCTGTCCTCAGTACTGAAAAGTACTCAAAATGCAGAGATATTCTTACACAGTTTCTATTTGACACAGCTTCCCACAGTAACAAAATCAGAGTTAAGATTTAACCCCCAGTGAATGCGATTGTTGGGGGGAGGGTGGTAATGGGGGGAGGATGGGGAGGGGAAGCCCATATAGAACAGCAAGGAGGTTTAGGGGGATTTTGGCCCGAAAACCAGGAAGGAGAATAATAATCAAAATGTAAATAAGAAATACTCAAGTTAGTAAAGATTAAAAAAAATATTTCTCACCCCATTCTAGACACTTATTACATTCCATCAATAATTGTACATAACTTTATCTTTAATATTAGCATACATTTTACTATGTCTCAATATGTCTCAACAAGTAGAATGTAAGCCCTATCATATTATATGACATCTAAAATAAACTATGAATCCTTTTCTCCCTGGTTCTCCCTTTTTCATGGCATTATATTCTTTGTTTATCATATGATGTGTTGTTAGGGAATTTATACCATATAGAGTATTCATGTTTTGATATAAGTCCTACTAGCTTCCCATATCAACTGCAAAACATGTCTATTAGCAATATATCTATATTTCTTTATGGTAAAATAATCCAATTATTTTTAATTACTCTTCATAATTATTGGCATAGTTTATATTCATTATTTTTATCATTGCTGTGAAAGCAAAAGTGACATTTGACTTAAGGAAATAATTTATATTTCCACGTTATACAGTCTACTATGACAGAAAATGTATAGCAACAGAAGCAGGAGGGGTTTATTAATGTGCAAAAGAGTCACAAAGAGAACAATGAATCATTATATTCAGTTCATTTTCTCCTTTTTATTATTTGCAGAAATATAGTTCATGAATGGTGCTTATCAAAGGTAAGAAATATCCTATCATCTTTTTAAGATAATATATGAATCCATCAACAATATGTGTAGATACTTGTCTCCAGTGCTGATTTATATCCTGTCAAGTTGACAAGTCATATTATCTGTCATTAGTATCAGGTCTTATTCTTAAACATTTTATGTGTTATTCTAAGACCAGTGCACATTTATCGAATCGATATCCAAAGCATGAGAAGGATGCTCAAGAGTTGCATTAAACATAATCATATGGTTTAAAATTGGATAGACTGAATTTACTAATGTTTGCTCTTATAAAAATGGAAGAAAATTCAAAATATGTGCATCTCTAAAGAAAAGCAGAGGGCATCTAAAATCATTAGTGTGTCTTTTCGCTAAATAAGAGAATGTTAGTTGTGATTTTGATTTATATGTTTCAAATTACAGAAAAAAAATACAATGTGAATGCATTAACTGAAAATTCTACAAATAAATAATAACTTTTATATTTTGTGTGATGTTAATTAGATTTATGAAATCTTGTACTGCCCCGGTACATACATTTGACATGAGAATCATCTCTTTCAACAATACATATATTCTGTATAACATTGGTATCAGTATTGCAATACATAGCTTTAAATAAATATTGTGTGTAGTGATAACCTCAAAGCAATGTGTTATGGTATTATCAATTTTATTTATGTATTTATCTTACTATTAAATTTTAATGTTGTGATTGTCAATTTCTTATTTGACTTCTCTATATACAATATGATAAGCTTATGTATATGCCTACGCTTATGGAGAAATACTACATATATAAATAACTAGTAATGATGGAATGGTATGAATCAATCTTATAAAGTATAGCACTGGATAAGTACATCTTTAAATAACAGATATAGCTACAAAGTGAAATGTCATTTGTTAAATAGCACTGTTGCTTGACTTGAAGAGATATAGTGTTTAGATATTTCATTTAGAAATTTTATTTTTGAAGGAGATATATAAATAACTTGTAGAAAATTTCAGAATAAGAAAAATGTGGACAGTTGAGTCCTGGAGCAGTCGTGAAACCCTGGCCTCTTAGAGTTGGTGCAAGCTGAATCCCAGAAAGTAGCCTGAAGTTTTTCCAGGAGAAGTGTATGCCAGACTGCAAGAATTCAAAAGAGACTTGAGAACATGATTGTGGCTGTGAGATGATGTTGGAAGAAGTGAACTCCAGAGACAAATTAACTATAGGTCAAACAATCTATTGAGTAGAGCATTAGAAACCTGGAAAATGCTTGTTCTTCTGCACTTAGTGGTGGCAATGTCACAAGTCCCAACAGCTTACTCTTTTTTTTTTCTTTTTTCTTTTTTTTCAGAGCTGAGGACTGAACCCAGGGCCTTGTGCTTGCTAGGCAAGCAATCTACCACTGAGCTAAGTCCCCAACCCCCCAACAGCTTACTCTTTTAATGCCCCCACCTACTTTATAAATTTTTCATCTTTGGATGCTGAAGAAGCTACTGAAAATATAGACCCATAGTTCGATAAGAAGGCCAAATTAGAGAACAAGTTTCTTTGACAGAGTGGAATACGAGAAACTTTTCAGAGGAAGACTTCCATGAGAAGGGCCAAATTTCAACACACCATGGAAGACAGTTGACAATACTAACTACAAAGAAACAGAAATAAAAAAACCTTCAGAAACAATCTATCCCATCAAATGTTTGTTCTTCCCTGAATGCTCAGAGAGCTGTATCAGGAAATACTCCCACTTAGCCTCAGAGAAGATCTGTTAGACTCTCTGCTCAGAAGGATTTGGAGCTAAAAGTAAAAACAAACAAACAAACAAATGAAAACAAAAAACATGTTGCCTCTGTTGAAACTGAATGCCAAGAGATGCACTGCTGGTTGTCCCCCCAGTAAAAGAATGAAAGGTTCTCATAGAAAGAAACCAGAGGAAGAAGAGGAAAGCAGTGTTCCACCTTCTTCAGAAAGGATGAAAGAGAAATCTTGGAGAAAGCCAAGGGCAAACACACTGTCCCTGGTGTGCCAACTGCAAAGGAACAGGTTCTAAATAGTACTGAAGAGCAGCAGTTAGAGAAAGTGCTGAGAAAGCAGGAAAAAAGTGGTGGAGATGCAGAAGAAGAACAAAGAGTTCAAGAAGCTCGCTCTGCGGCAGGAGCCCTGCCTGAAACACCGCTGGAACCTGAAGGAAACAGACCAGATAAACAGTTCTCTGCACCCAAATCCCGTGGGAGGGAGAGCTAAACCTTCAGAGAGGCAGGAACGCCTGCGAAACCAGAAGAGACTGCTCTCTGCACACATTGCTGATTCCAGAGGAAAACACGGAGGCCATCTGGAACCCTGGTGCACGGAGGCTCGCAGAAGGGGCGGCGCAGATCTTCCCAGTTGCTGCCACCTCAGAGAACCCGTGGGCAGCACCCCGCGAGCGAACTTGAGCCTCGGGACCACAGGTAAGACCAACTTTTCTGCTGCAAGTGACCTGCCTGGTGAACTCAAGACACAGGCCCACAGGCACAGCTGAAGACCTGTAGAGGGGCAAAACTACACACACGAAAGCAGAACACTCTGTCCCCATAACTGGCTGAAAGAAAACAGTAAAACAGGTCTACAGCACTCCTGACACACAGGCTTATAGGACAGTCTAGCCACTGTCAGAATTAGCAGAACAAAGTAACACTAGAGATAATCTGATGGCGAGAGGCAAGCGCAGGAACACAAGCAACAGAAACCAAGACTACATGGCATCATCGGAGCCCAATTCTCCCACCAAAACAAACATGGAATATCCAAACACACCAGAAAAGCAAGATCTAGTTTCAAAATCATACTTGATCATGATGCTGGAGGACTTCAAGAAAGACGTGAAGAACTCCCTTAGAGAACAAGTAGAAGCCTACAGAGAGGAATCGCAAAAATCCCTGAAAGAATTCCAGGAAAACACAATCAAACAGTTGAAGGAATTAAAAATGGAAATAGAAGCAATCAAGAAAGAACACATGGAAATAACCCTGGATATAGAAAACCAAAAGAAGAGACAAGGAGCTGTAGATACAAGCTTCACCAACAGAATACAAGAGATGGAAGAGAGAATCGCAGGAGCAGAAGATTCCATAGAAATCATTGACTCAACTGTCAAAGATAATGTAAAGCGGAAAAAGCTACTGGTCCAAAACATACAGGAAATCCAGGACTCAATGAGAAGATCAAACCTAAGGATAATAGGTATAGAAGAGAGTGAAGACTCCCAGCTCAAAGGACCAGTAAATATCTTCAACAAAATCATAGAAGAAAACTTCCTAACCTAAAAAGAGATGCCATAGGCATACAAGAAGCCACAGAACTCCAAATAGATTGGACCAGAAAAAAAAAACCTCCCGACACATAATAGTCAAAACACCAAATGCACAAAATAAAGAAAGAATATTAAAAGCAGTAAGGGAAAAAGGTCAAGTAACATATAAAGGCAGACCTATCAGAATCACACCAGACTTTTCGCCAGAAACTATGAAGGCCAGAAGATCCTGGACAGATGTCATACAGACCCTAAGAGAACACAAATGCCAGCCCAGGCTACTGCATCCTGCAAAACTCTCAATTAACATAGATGGAGAAAACAAGATATTCCATGACAAAACCAAATTTACACAATATCTTTCTACAAATCCAGCACTACAAAGGATAATAAATGGTAAAGCCCAACATAAGGAGGCAAGCTATACCCAAGAAGAGGCAAGAAACTAATCGTCTTGGCAACAAAACAAAGAGGAGAAAAGCACACAAACACAACCTCACATCCAAATATGAATATAACAGGAAGCAATAATCACTATTCCTTAATATCTCTCAACATCAATGGCCTCAACTCCCCAATAAAAAAGACATAGATTAACAAACTGGATGGCCAACGAGGACCCTGCATTCTGCTGCCTACAGGAAACACACCTCAGAGACAAAGACAGACACTACCTCAGAGTGAAAGGCTGGGAAACAACTTTCCAAGCAAATGGTCGGAAGAAGCAAGCTGGAGTAACCATTCTAATATCAAATAAAATAAATTTCCAACTAAAAGTCATCAAAAAAGATAAGGAAGGACACTTTATATTCATCAAAGGAAAAATCCACCAAGATGAACTCTCAATCCTAAATATCTATGCCCCAAATACAAGGGCACCTACATACGTAAAAGAAACCTTACTAAAGCTCAAAACACACATTGAACCTCACACAATAATAGTAGGAGATTTCAACACCCCACTCTCATCAATGGACAGATCATGGAAACAGAAATTAAACAGAGACGTAGACAGACTAAGAGAAGTCATGAGCCAAATGGACTTAACGGATATTTATAGAACATTCTACCCTAATGCAAAAGGATATACCTTCTTCTCAGCTCCTCATGGTACTTTCTCCAAAATTGACCATATAATTGGTCAAAAAACGGGCCTCAACAGGTACAGAAAGATAGAAATAATCCCATGCGTGCTATCTGACCACCACGGCCTAAAGCTGGTCTTCAATAACAATAAGGGAAGAATGCCCACGTATACGTGGAAATTGAACAATGCTCTACTCAATGATAACCTGGTCAAGGAAGAAATAAAGAAAGAAATTAAAAACTTTTTAGAATTTAATGAAAATGAATGTACAACATACCCAAACTTATGGGACACAATGAAAGTGTGTGCTAAGAGGAAAACTCATAGCTGAGTGCCTGCAGAAAGAAACAGGAAAGAGCATATGTCAGCAGCTTGACAGCACACCTAAAAGCTCTAGAACAAAAAGAAGCAAATACACCCAGGAGGAGTAGAAGGCAGGAAATAATCAAACTCAGAGCTGAAATCAACCAAGTAGAAACAAAAAAGGACCATAGAAAGAATCAACAGAACCAAAAGTTGGTTCTTTGAGAAAATCAACAAGATAGATAAACCCTTGGCCAGACTAACGAGAGGACACAGAGAGTGTGTCCAAATTAACAAAATCAGAAATGAAAAGGGAGACATAACTACAGATCCAGAGGAAATTCAAAAAATCATCAGATCTTACTATAAAAGCCTATATTCAACAAAACTTGAAAATCTACAGGAAATGGACAATTTCTAGACAGATACCAGGTAAACTTAAATCAGGAACAGATAAACCAGTTAAACAACCCCATAACCCTAAGGAAATAGAAGCAGTCATTAAAGGTCTCCCAACCAAAAAGAGCCCAGGTCCAGACGGGTTTAGTGCAAATTCTATCAGACCTTCATAGAAGACCTCATACCAATATTATCCAAATTATTCCACAAAATTGAAACAGATGGAGCACTACCTAATTCCTTCTATGAAGCCACAATTACTCTTATACCTAAACCACAATAAAGACCCAACAAAGAAAGAGAACTTCAGACCAATTTCCCTTATGAACATTACGCATAAAAATACTCAACAAAATTCTGGCAAACCGAATCCAAGAGCACATCAAAACAATCATCCACCATGATCAAGTAGGCTTCATCCCAGGCATGCAGGGATGGTTTAATATACAAAAAACCATCAACGTGATCCATTATATAAACAAACTGAAAGAACAAAAACCACATGATCATTTCATTAGATGCTGAGAAAGCATTTGACAAAATTCAACACCCTTCATGATAAAAGTCCTGGAAAGAATAGGAATCAAGGTCCATACCTAAACATAGTAAAAGCCATATACAAAAACCAGTGGCTAACATTAAACTAAATGGAGAGAAACTTGAAGCAATCCCACTAAAAATCAGGGACTAGACAAGGCTGCCCACTCTCCCTACTTTTATTCAATATAGTTCTTGAAGTTCTAGCCAGAGCAATCAGACAACAAAAGGAGGTCAAGGGATACAGATCGGAAAAAGAAGAAGTCAAAAAATATCACTATTTGCAGATGATATGATAGTATTATATTTAAGTGATCCCAAAAGTTCCACCAGAGAACTACTAAAGCTGATAAACAACTTCAGCAAAGTGGCTGGGTATAAAATTAACTCAAATAAATCAGTAGCCTTCTTTCTACACAAAAGAGAAACAAGCAAGAGAAAGAAATTAGAAACGACACCCTTCATAATAGACCCAAATAGTATAAAATACCTCAGTGTGACTTTAAAACAAGTAAAAGATTTATTAACAAGAACTTCAAGACACTGAAGAAAGAAATTGAAGAAGACCTCAGAAGATGGAAAGATCTCCCATGCTCATGGATTGGCAGGATTAATATAGTAAAAATCGCCATTTTACCAAAAGCGATCTACAGATTCAATGCAATCCCCATCAAAATACCAATCCAATTCTTCAAAGAGTTAGACAGAACAATTTGCAAATTCATCTGGAATAACAAAACCCAGGATAGCTAAAAACTATCCTCAACAATAAAAGGACTTGGGGGAATCACTATCCCTGAACTCAAGTAGTATTACAGAACAATAGTGATAAAACTGCATGGTATTGGTACAGAGACAGACAGATAGACCAATGGAACAGAATTGAAGAAGAAAAAATGAACCCACACCTATGGTCACTTGATTTTTGACAAAGGAGCAAAACCATCAATGGAAAAAAAGATAGCATTTTCAGCAAATGGTGCTGGTTCAACTGGAGGTCAACATGTAGAAGAATGCAGATCGATCCATGCTTATCACCTGTACAAAGCTTAAGTCCAAGTGGATCAAGGACCTCCACATCAAACCAGACACACTCAAACTAATAGAAGAAAAACTAGGGAAGCATCTGGAAACATGGGCACTGGAAAA
Organism: Rattus rattus; assembly: GCF_011064425.1. NCBI lineage: Eukaryota > Metazoa > Chordata > Mammalia > Rodentia > Muridae > Rattus > Rattus rattus. The sequence goes on from NC_046172.1 coordinate 74,065,089, forward strand.
ATTTCCTGAACAAAAAACACCAGTGGCTTATGCTCTAAGATCAAGAATCGACAAATGGGATCTCATAAAACCAAAGCTTCTGTAAGGCAAAGGGCACGTGGTTTAGGACAAAACGGCAACCAACAGATTGGGAAAAGATCTTTTTACCAATCCTACAACAGATAGAGGCCTTATATCCAAAATATACAAAGAACTCAAGAAGTTAGACAGAGGGAGACAAATAACCCTATTAAAAATGGGGTTCAGAGCTAAACAAAGAATTCACAGCTGAGGAATGCCGAATGGCTTGAGAAACACCTAAAGAAATGTTCAACATCTTTTAGTCATCAGGGAAATGCAAATCAAAAACAACCCTGAGATTTCACCTCACACCAGTGAGAATGGCTAAGATCAAAACTCAGGTGACAGCAATGCTGGAGGATGCAGAGAAAGAGGAACACTCCTCCATTGTTGGTGGGATTGCAGACTGGTACAACCATTCTGGAAATCAGTCTGGAGGTTCCTCAGAAAATTGGACATTAAACTGCCTGAGGATCCAGCTATACCTCTCTTTGGGCATATACCCAAAGATGCCCCAACATATAAAAAAGACACGTTCCACTATGTTCATAGCAGCCTTTATTTATAATAGCCAGAAGCTGGAAAGAACCCAGATGCCCTTCAAAAGAGGCATGGACACAGAAAATGTGGTACATCTACACAATGGAATATTACTCAGCTATCAAAAACAATGACTTTAAGAAATTTGTAGGTAAAATGGTTGGAACTGAAAATATCATCCTGAGTGAGCTAACCCAATCACAGAAAGACATACATGGTATGCACTCATTGATAAGTGGCTATTAGCCCAAATGCCTGAATTACCCTAGATGCCTAGAACAAATGAAACCTCAAAGACGGATGCTCAAAATGTGAATGCTTTCCTTCTTTAAAAGGGGAACAAGAATACCCTTGGCAGGAAGAGAGAGCCAAAAGATTAAACAGACTGAAGGAACACCCATTCAGAGCCCGCCCCACATGTGGCCCAAATATATATAGCCACCCAATTAGACAAGATGGATGAAGCAAAGAAGTGCAGAAGTGTAGATCGCTCCTGAGAGACACAGCCAGAATACAGCAAATACAGAGGCGAATGTCAGCAGCAAACCACTGAACTGAGAATAGGACCCCGTTGAAGGAATCAGAAAGAACTGGAAGAGCTTGAAGGGCCTGAGACCCCTATATGTACAACAATGCCAAGCAACCAGAGCTTTAGGACTAAGCCACCCAAAAAGACTATACATGGACTGACCCTGGACTCTGACCTCATGGAGGGTGGAATAAGAATATCCTAGTAAGAGCACCAGTGGAAGGGAAGCCCTGGGTCCCTTTAATACTGGAACCCCAGTGAACTAGACTTTGGGGGGAGGCGGCAATGGGGGAGGGTGGGGAGGAACATCCATAAGGGAAGGGGAGGGGAGGGATGTTGCCTGAAACCTGGAAAGGAATAACACTAAAAATATAAGAAATACTCAAGTTAACAAAAAAAAAAAAAAAAAAAAAAAAAAGAATTCGCTCTGGCAGGGCAGGGCAACCTATGAAAGAAATCCATGAGCCAGGTTACAATCAGTTGACTTCCCTTCCTCACAAATCAGCAAATAAAACAACATCCCAAGAACCAGGAAGAGTATAAGGAAGTGAACTTCATATCTGAACTTTGAAAGCATCCTTCCACTCTTGCCCAAGGGACCAGAGGATGTACTATCATTGTAAAACCTTTAATCTGTCAAAGGAAAGAAATGGACATTTGATGGAAGCAGCTTCTACATATGTGCGATTGCACAGCAGGTTGAAGTCTCCATTAAATTAATCCCAATAGATACCATCTGAGGAACAAGAAGTACAAGAGCTTGTTGCACCCTCAATGTGAGCAAGATTGCAAGAGATGACCAGACCCTCATGCAGACTAAAATATCGTTTCTAGGGGTTTGACCTGAAAAGGCAGCTGAGCAGGAGGTGAGGAGCTTGGGAAACTGCAATACAAATTCAAAGTACTGGATCTTGATCCCAGAATTTTTTTTATCTTGACCAAGAGATCACCTGTTAAGCCTCCTATCAGCCTGCTGGTTTTGATTTGGAAATTGAGAAACCAATTCACGAGCAAGAGTCAAAGAAATAAACAGAAGATGAACAACTTGAATTTCATCCCACACTTTGCCCTACTAAGGTCTTGGAAGATGTCGGGGGTGTTCCCGAAAAGAAGGTAATTCCACCATTGTCCCTAAGTCGCCTGTTTTTTTGCATTGAAGAACAAGATCCAAGTGCCTGTCAGAGAAGATAAGGAAAAGGGGAAAACAGTAGTGATAAGAGCACAACCTGTGCCACATTATCATTTGCTTTGTAAGCCCCACATCCCAGAGGCAGGAAATGTGAAGATGTGCCCTTTCTCCTTTGACACCCAGGACAAAGAATGCCAGTTGCCGAAGGAGAAAGAAAATAAAGGAAATGAAGAGATGGGAGGTGACCAAATTCAAGCCACTTCCTGTGCCCCTTTTTGACACCATTTACCCGCCAGAGAGAAAGGTTAGGAATGTGACTCAAGTTGAGCCTTTCTCCTGGGGACAGAAAAAGAGAGGTGTCTACAAAGGCTGATATATTAGCACCAGCTGGAGGAAGAGAGAAACAGCAGAAGGAAGCAGCTTTGCTTCAAGGCTCTTCAAACATCTTCATCTTCAAGAGCCCTTTGTTCCTAAAAAGAGGAAAATATTATTGTTGAGAACCCTCCTGGTTTCTCTAGTTCAGGAACCTTTTCAGCTGTCCATCAAGGAGAGAGCCAAAGAGTGGTAGAAGCTGGAGAAGAAAATGGCTGAAATGGAGGCCTGGAAACTGCAGCAAGAAGAGGAACAGCAGAAGCAGGAGCTAGCCAGGGTCTAGAAAGAACTGGTGCACAAGGCAAATCGAATACACGAGTACTCAGCAGTGGAGGTGAAATCCAGTGAGCTGCATCTGATTGTGCTGACAGTGCCAGTGTCTCCTAAGTTCTCTATTTGGTTCCAATAGAAGCAGCATCTACAACACAAGCATGGAGAAGACATTTTAAGACTCACCCACTGAGCATGGAAACGTACCTGACAAGTATGGATGCCAAGGACTTTGAAGATCACATTACACAGAATCTTTGAAACTAATAAGACACTACTCATTTAAACTTTAATCAGACTTCTTATAGTTATTTATTTCAGACATTAGTTGGCCCTTTCCATTTGGTCTTAACTCTGGCCAAAATTCAAGTATTCATTTTGGCATAGTCTACTTTTCACCTAATCTCCCCCTACTCCTCCTTTATATATGTATCTTAAGCATAAAATAAAGGCAGTCAAGTCCTGGGGAAATAAAAAGAAAAATATGGAGGTATGACTTCATATGTTTATGAATTGGCAAGTTGTTAAGAGATTGGTATATAATCTTCTTGTTTTAAGTGTAGTGTTTCAGTATGCAGGCAATTTTACCATTGAAATTAGTCAGTTCACATGCATTTTAAATGACTCAAAACTGGAATGTAGTAGAAGTAATGTAAAATGGCCCATAGACTAAACATAGAGTACTAATGTGTCATAATATTCTTTTTTCAAATATTACAAAAGGAGCGACCATGTGACCTCTGAAATTTGAAAGAAATAGTCTTGTAAATTTTCATGCTACAACTTTGAAGTTCTTGATTTGTTGTTTTATGTGATAAATATGAAATATAAAGCTTACTCCAACTCAGGTTATAAATAGCACAGTTAATTTATCAATATCAGTATTATTTTATGTGACTGTGGACATTTGACAGGAATATGAACATCTCTAGATTTCTTCTGGCATTTCCAATTATTTATACATGTATAAACTTATGGTATCTGGATGATATTATATATAAGAGGAAATATGTCATAATTGTTATATAGATTTTTATTTTGACTGCATAATTTAATTCTTATTTCAAACACATTAAATGACTGATGACCTACCTTACTCCACTTTTTTTCTCACAGCACTTAAAATTTATTTAGGATATCAATATACCAAGATAAAGACATCTAATTTCTCATACTGCTTTTTAAATTTTTATCTTCTTTTTGATATTTTCTTTATTTACATTTCAAATGTTATTACTTTTCCTGGTTTCCCCTCCAAAAACTACCTATCAAATCCCCCTCCCCTGCTTCTATGAGGGATATTGCCTACCAACCACTCCCTTCTTCCTCTTCCCCCACTCTAGGATTTCCCACACTTTAGCATCAAGCCTTCATAGGACCAATGCCTTGCCTCTATTTGACCAACAAGGCCATCTCCTATTACATGGAGACTAGAGCCATGTATGCTCTTTTGTTGGTGGTATAGTCCCTGGGAGCTCAGGGATGTCTGATTGATTGATATTGTTGTCCTTCCTATGGGGTTGCAAACACCCTCAGCTCCATTAATCCTTTCTATAGCTCCTCCATTGGAGACCCAGTTCTCAGTCCAATGGTTGGCTATGAGCATCCCCCTCTGCATTTGTCAGCATCTGGCAGAGCCTCTCAGGAGACAGATATATCAGGCTCCTGTCATGATTCAACTCTTGGCATCTTCAATACTGTCTGGGTTTGGTGACTCTATATGTGATGTATCCTAAGGTGAGGGAGTCTCAGGATGGCTTTAGTTTCAGTCTCTGCTCCAGACTTTTTCTCTCTATTTTCTCCTATGAATATTTTGTTCCCCCTTCTAAGAAGTAATGAAGCATCCACAATTTGGTCTTCTTTCTTCTTGGGTTTGATTTGGTCTGTAAATTTTGTGTTGATTATTCTTATCTTTTGAATTAATATCCAGTTAATCATGAGTATTTGCCATGTGTGTGTGTGTGTTTTTTTGTTATTGGGTTATCTCACTCAGGATGATATTTTCTAGTTCATTCCATGTGCCTATGAATTTTATAAAGTTGTTGTTTTTGATAGCTGAGTAGTACTCCATTGTGTAGATACCCCACATTTTCTGTATCTATTTCTCTGTTGAGAGACATCTGGGTTCTTTACATCTTCTAGCTTTTATAAATTAGGATGCTATGAACATAGTGGAGCATGTGTCCTTGTTATATGTTGGAGCACTTTTTGGGTATATGCCCAGGAGTGGTATAGTTGGATCCATAGTTAGTACTATGTCCAATTTTCTGAGTAACCACCAGACTGAGTTCCAGAGTGGTTGTACAAGCTTACATTTTCACCAGCTTTGGAGGAGTGTGCCTCTTTCTCCACATCCTCTCCAGCATCTACTATCACCTGAGTTTTTTACCTTAGCCATTCTGACTGATGTCAGGTAGAATCTCAGAGTTGTTTTTATTTGCATTTCCCTGATTAATAAAGATGGTAAACATTTTTTTAGGTGCTATAGAGTTATTTGATATTACTCAGTTGAGATTCCTTTTTTTTTAAGCTCTGCAACTCCCTTTATAATAGGGTTATTTGATTCTCTGGAATCTAACTTTTTGAGTTCTTTGTATATTTTTGATATTAACCTTCTCTGGAATGTGGGATTAGTAAACATCTCTTCCCAATCAGTTTGTTGCCATTTTTGTCCTATTGATATTGAGTGTCCTTTGCCTTAAAGAAGATTTGCAATTTTAGGAGGTTGCCTTTGGCAATATGTGATCTTAGAGCATATGCCATCAGTGTTCTGCTCAGGAAATTTTCCCCTCTGACCATGTGTTCAAGGCTTTTCCCCACTTTCTCTTCTATTCGTTTCAGTGTATTTGGTTTTATGTGGATGTCCCTGATCCACTTGGACTTGAGTTTTATACAAGCTGATAAAAATGTATTGATTTGCATTCTACATGCTGACCACTAGTTCAGTCAGCAGCATTTGTTGAAAATATGGTCTTTTTTTCACTAGATGATTTTAGGTCCTTTGTCAATGATCAAGTGACCATAGGTGTTCATGTTCATTTCTGGTTCTTCAATTCTATTCTATTAATCTACCTGCCGGTCTCTGTACCAATACAATAGAGGTATTTTCATGATTTCTCTGTAATATAGCTTCAGGTCAGGGATGGTGATTCAACCAGATGCTCTTTTATTGGTGAGAATAGTTTTCGCTAACATGTTCTTTTTTTATTCCAAATGAATTTGCAAATTGCTCTTTCTAACTCTATGAAGAATTGAGCTGTAATTTTGATGGTAATCAAATTGAATTTATAAATTGCTTTCAGCAGGATAGGTGTTTTTATTACAGTAATCCTGTCAATCCATGAGCATGCAAGTTCTTTCCATCTTCTGAGATCTTCTTCAATTTTATCTTCAGAGATTTGAAGTTCTTGTCATACAGATCTTATACTTGCTTGGTTTGTCACACCACGGTATTTTATATAGTTTGTGACTATTGTGAAAAGTGTCATTTTCCTAATTTCTTTCTTAGCCTGTTTATCCCTTGAGTGGAGGAAAGCCACTGATTTGTTTGAAATAATTTTATACTCAGTCACATTGCTGAACATATTTATCAGGTTTAGTAGTTCTCTGGTAGAATTTTTGGGGTGACTTAAGTCAAAATCTTGATATTTTGACTTTTTTCTTTCCATTTTGTTTTTGTTTGACTTCTATTTGTTGCCTGATCACTCTGGCTAGGACTTTAAGTACTATACTGAATAGGTAGGGAGAAAGAGGGCAGCTTTGTCTAGTTCCTGATTTTAGTGGGATTACTTCAAGTTTCTCTCCATTTAGTTTGATATTGGAAACTGGTTTGCTTTATATTACCTTTACCTTGTTTAGGTATGTGTCTTGAGTTCTTGACTGGGTTTAGGTATGGGCCTTGAATTCATTTCATATTTCTTTCTAGCTACAGTAAGTGTATGACATGATTCTAGCCAATGAGATACCTATGTAGGAAGAAATCACTTTCCTACCTATGTGATAAGAAAATCCATTGTTAATGAATGGCAATGCCCTAGTAAGAATCTCTTTATCTCTTCACCTTTTGTCTTTTTGCCATTATAACTGGTTTGGAAACAAGTAGGTCTTCTAAGACTACTGGATACTCTTGTGCTTGAAAGTTTCCATATTGTAAGATCACCTGAATTGAAAGTTGTAAAGACCCTGACTTCCTGTTGGTATTAATTTGATTCACATATAACCCTGAACTTACTTCCACTGAGCGTGTTTTCATGTCATAAAAATAAATCCTTCCCTGTTTAGAAAAAAAAATCCTTTAAGTTTCTTATAACTTGTAACTAAGCACACATGAGATTGTCACAAGAAATGTGAACTTTTCTAGATCAAGGCTGCGTTAATGTAAATATGGTTTAGGAACTATCAAGTTAAAGTAGTCCTTTCAAGGGTTGTGTGCTATAAAGTTCTCAGGATCCATATTAAGATTGCAGAATGACAGAGATATGTTTAATGTAACTGTGGTTTCAAATGACGGGAACTCATTCAATGGTAGTTTATGATATATGAGACAAACACTGAAGTTTTGCATATTTAAACATTGAATATATTGTATTTGATGTATATGTGAGAAGTAGACACTACACAATTTGCAAGGAGACAGTATATAAGAAAGAGCAAATTCCTGGTGGTTCATTTAAATTTGAATACTGATTATTAGGTAAGAATGCTACAAAATACACCATACCAGAAAATGGAGAAATGGAGTTGAAGGTTGCAGTATCAAATAACTAATGTAACTAAAAAAGTGTTATAAATACTTTGAAGAACTTTTGAACATTATATATACAAATGCTCATACAGGTTAATAGAAATTACATGGAGAATTCCATATTCATTTTAAAGGATTGGTAAAAGATAAGATTTGTCAAGTTCTTGAGTCATCAAAGCAAAGAATGTTTTGTGAAACTCTGTTGTTCTTAATGAGAGAAAAGATAGCAAGAGTGGGAATATATACTAACATTTTTAAGGGACATGGTAACTTAACCTAATAAACCTAAAAGGGGGAATTCATTATTTTCACATTAAAATACTTATTATGGACAAGTTTTAGTTTAAGAAATGTTAATATTTGTAATGATCCTGCTGTATCAGTTGTGTATGAGCAAGGTTCTTTTGTGGTAGTAAACACCATCCATTGGGGGATTGATTTATAATACAGATTTTACAGAGAGCTTAACTAAAATAAGTTATGTCTTCATTGTATTTCCTTCTGATGTTTTCTAGAGTGTAGATCCGTGAATACACACAGTAATACTGAATTTCTGTATCCAATAAATCTTCTACAAGTAATTGAATTAAAATGTTATCTGAATGAAATATATTGAATAAACACTGGTGAACATGATCTACAGAGACCTTTTAAAGAAAGGTTTTTATATTTTTAATTCAAGAATATTTTTGCAATATTTGTCTGATACAAAGTTTGGAGCAACTTTTAAGAAATTTAAACTTCAATAATAAAGTGAATTTTTTGGTCAGTTTTGAAACCCTATTACGAAAAACATGTTAATATTCTTAAGGGAATGATATATCTTAAATTCTCTAAGAAGAGTTCCACAAAAGTAGTGTTCCAAATAACAAAATTACTAAAGTATAATATTCTGTGTAAGTGTGATTTCAAATGAAAATTGTTCACATTATGAGTTAACAGAAGTCTATAATTTGTAGTGATTTCACTTATTGTGTAGGTCTTTTTAAAATTACAATGGAGTCCTTAATGAGGATCAAAGATACATAAATTTACTTAAAACAACTGTAAAAAGATTCTTTTCACCGAAAAGGTTGATGACTACCACAATTTGAACCAATAACATCTTTCTTCAGGTTATTTTTTGAGAGAGGAAATATATTTTATAATAAAATAACTCATAGCAATAGGTTCATTCATTGAAAATATTTTGAGATAAAAATAAAATAAGATATACCCCAAAATTTTCCATTAGAAGACTATCTTAAGTACTCTGACTTTTGTTTCTAAATCAGTCAAAGGAAACATTCAGATTCTTTTAATTTGTTTGCACCATTTTCATCATTTTAGAGTTTTGATAAATAATGAAGTATAATTGCAAGAAATAATGCATTTAATTTACAGTAATGCAAATGACATAAATTTATGGAAACTGCCATATGCTAAACTATGTATTTTCAAGATGAGAGAATCCAGATGTGATATTAATTTCCTATTGATCAGTAAAAAAAAATAGTGACCTGAAATTCAAAGATCATGTCTTTAGTTAGTTATGTGTATGTGGTAGAATACTATCTTGGTGGATAAGTCTGTGAGTTATAGGAAACCTTCTATGGAGTGAGGTTAGCAAAGAAAAGGAGAGCACAAGCAAGGGCAATGTTCTGAAAGGTTACACACTACTACTTCAAGGGAGATGGTTTTTAATTTAGTAGCAAGGAGTGACTTGAAAAGACTAGTGTCAATGAAAATTGTAAAGGTCCCCCTCAAGAGGTTGGTGTCTTTTATGTGAGCCATAGGAGATTTATGGGGAAGGACAGTAGTTTGGGAAATTGCCTGGTAGACCTTTGAAAGTGTGTAGAGTCTGCAGGATGTTAAGGATGTCTCTATGGTATCTATCGATCGATAAGGCACAGAGGGCCTGTCAAGACTTTTTGTTATCCTGCTGCGAGAAAAGAAAAACCTAAGGTCACTGTCATCAGTATATAGGAGTACATGCTGTAGATCTGACGTGCCTTGTTCCAGAAGAAGTGAGCAAAGTTATTATTAATAAAACCTTAAAAGCAGAAATCATAAGGTAAAAATTAGCAAAACTGACTGTGTCTTTATTCAACAGAAGGTGCCATGAGGTAAATAAGGATAGGAATGGCTAATTGGCTAAAAATATTTATAATGTTAGTCATTAACAAAATTAGTATAAAAATTATAAAAAAATCACAGAAATTCTTCAAGAGTAAAAGTCAAGGGCCAGCGCAATAGGATAGCTTGTAAAATGATTTGTAAGACAGATGACCTGCATTCAAACCCTTAATATTAGAGTAGAGGAAATATCAGGCTCTTCTGTCCTCCACACATGAACTATGATATATGCATAAACACAATCACACCCAATAATAATTTTTAAAAATATCAACACATAATATCATTTATGTAAATGAAAACTACATACATTTTAAAGTTTTAGTTTTCAAGGCAATGCCAATCATAAGTAAATTTTTGAAAATGCAATTGCAAAAATGATTATTACACATATATGAGCTAAACTGTTGGAGTTCAAAAGAAGATCAAATGTTATCACTTTTTAGGGGAAAAGTGTTAAAAGTAGAAATATAATGCACGGTAGGCATTCGTATGGATTTTATAAATAAGAGGAGATCCAAAACATAACAAGAAAAAAAATAGTTATGTACTCAACATAAAATTTTCACATCAGATTTAAAATAGTTTATATAGGACATGATATTTAAATACCCAATTGATGCATCCATAAGTAGGTATATCTAGAATGAAGTTGTGTTCATAATGTTATACATGAATAAATGCACACTGTTGAATTTGAACTCAAGGGCTTCTATAAAGACTAAATTTTATAGGGAAACAGTTAATACTCAAATGAAGTTTTCTTTTGAGATGGAGGGGGGAACTAGTCATTAGTATTAGTTATACTTATTTTTATTACTTGACACTTTAGGAGCTTATATTGCTTAAAAATAAAATTAGAATGATACAGAAATTTAGTAGAAATAATTTTTTCCATTATATATTGATATTGTTATATCTTGTGATATTTTGATCTATTATAATTAGTATTTCAAGTATAGGAAATAATGTTGAAAAGACCTTTAAGTAGAATTTACTGTTCAGAGGAACAGAGGTCCCCATTTTAAAATAAATGAGAGAGTGTCTCATATGCTCCAGGCAGTCAATGATGGTTACTTTTTCTGTCAACTTAACTATATCTGAAAGTAACAAAGAGTCCAAGTCCCTAAGTACACCTACGACTGATTTTTTATTAACTGGATCATTTAGTATGATGGTTCTCCTGAAATCCAGATCATGTGATGTGCAAATACAAACATTTAATCAGGATCATTTGATATAAGATGGCCTATCCTAAATCTGTGCCACAAATTCTAGGAGAGGTATATAGAGAACATAAGGAAGAGGGATGCTTTATTCATGCTTGTACTTGATGTTAATTTAGTTACATTAAAACCTACTTCTTTGGAATCCCTGGCATATATGGAAGAATAACTTAAACATCCAGGATCCTGGGCTGAAAAACTAGTAGATGCTTGGATTTTATTTTAGGATATAGTAATTGATGGAATAATTGGCACATAGCCTCTATGTCACTATAATAAAACTCTTATATTTGCATATTAATTTTATCTCTATGTTTTGCTAAATATGCTGACTAGTACATTGACTGTGAACTCACTACATAACCTAGAGTAAGCCTGAACTCTTGATTAATTTTATCTCTATGTTTTGCTAAATATGCTGACTAGTACATTGACTGTGAACTCACTACATAGCCTAGAGTAAGCCTGAACTCCTGATCCATCTCCTTATGCCCCCTGAGTGAGAAAATTGCAGTTGTGCTTAACACAGTGGACAGCTTTGAAGTTTTATTTTTAGTATGATTTATATAAATGCTGTGATAAGACTCTTCAAAGAATGTTCAAAGGAGCTAAAACTATATAATACAAAAAGTGAAGCTATCTTTAACACATATTGCTGGTCTAACTGGAAATGTGGAAGAATGCAAATGCATCCATATTTATCACTCTGTACAAAACTCAAGTACAAATGAATCAAAGACCTTAACCTAAAACTGGATATAATAAATCTTATAGAAGATAAATGGGGAGTAACCTTGAACAGATTGAAAAACGAGATGACTTTCTGAAAAGAACACTGATAGTGTAGGATCTAAGATCACTAATTAACAATGGGACCTCATGGAACTGAAAATCTTCTGATAGGCAAAGGAAACTAGTAATAAGACAAAATAGTATCCAACTCCACATCTAACAGATGGCTAATTTCTCAAATATATAAGGAACACAAAAACTACATACCCAAAAATTCTAATAAAAAATTAGGTAAACAGGTCACAGATCAATCTCAAGTGGCAGAAAAGTACTTAAAATGAAGGGCTGAAGGAGCTCAAAGGGTGTGTAACCCCATAGGAAGAACAACTATATCAACTGACCAGATACTCCACTGCTCCTAGGGAATAAACCACCAACTAAAGAGTACACAGATAGGGACCCATGGCTCCAGCTGGATGTGTAACAGAGGATGGATTTGAGTAGCATCACTGAGATGGGATGCCCTTGGTCCTGTAAAGGCTTGATGCCCCAGCTTGGGGAATGCTAGGAAGGTGGGGTGGAGGTGGGTGTGCAGGAAGAGGAGCACCTCATGGAGGCTGAGGGAGGGGGGATATGGGGGTTTCTAAGAGATGAAATCAGGAAGGGGGATAACATTTGAAATGTAAATAAAAATAATCAAAATAATTTTTTAAAAAATATTCAACATCCTTAATCATCTGGAAAATGCAGATCAAAATAACTCTGAGATTTCATCTTATACCTGTCAGAATGGCTATGTTAACAAACATAACTGGCATTTCATGCTGACAATGGAGAAAAGGGAACATTCCTCAATTTTAAGTGGGAGTGCAAACTAGTATAGCCACTTGGGAAATCAATATGATGATTCCTCAGAAAATTGGGAATTGACCTACCACAAGACTCAGACATCCCAGTTCTGGGCATATACCCAAAGGGTGATCTACCTCACTAAAAGGACACTTGCTAGGCTATGTTCATAGCACATTAATCATAACAGCCATAAAGTGGAAGCAGCCTAGATATCCATAAAAAGAATATAAGATAAAAGAAATGGAACATTACTCAGCTTCTTAAAAGTGGATTATTAAATTTGCAGGCAAATTCATGGAAGCAGAAAAGAATCATCCTGAGTTATGTAATTCAGACACAGAAAAACAAACATGGTATGAGCTCATTGATAAGTGGATATTAACTGTAAAGGACAATCATGCTACAATCAACAGACCCAGGGAATCTGAACAACAAGGTTGCCTCAAAGGTGGATGTATGAGTCTCACTGTAAAGGGAAAGTTAAATAGAAGGGGCAAGGCATATGGATGATATGCATGTGTAAAGATAGTCTCTTGAGCACTGTGTAAAAGCATTCACCTATAAATAAAAAGTTGATTGGCAATTGAGATGAGACAGGATAAACAACTACATGGTGGGACTTAGTGTAAAATTAATGGGATAATTAACTCATGAGATGGTCAGGAAACAAGCCCAAACGTTTAACTGTTCATTTATTCATAAATATAATTAAGTCTCAGAGTTATTTTGAGGAATCTTTTGGGTGGAAAAGGCTGTGCTTACTGCATAGGTATGAGAACACACAGGATTAAGAACAGGTAACAAGAGGACAGAGGAATGGAGTACTGGGACAAAACAAGTGGAATTGGTTGGCATCTCTCTTACAATTTAGAAACTCATTGTAATGGAAAGTTGTAGAAAATTGTAGGGAACCTTAGCTAAAAATCCTTGTAATGGGGGATAGAGATACTGAATTGGCTATCTCTTATACATAAGACTTACAGAAGAGGACACCAAGCCAGTCAATAAAATTTCAACCTACAATTTTTCCTGCCTATAAGCTGTGCTGGGGTAATGGTTATGCAGTTGTTGGGACAGGGATGACCAACGAAGAAAAGGAGCCAACCCAAGACACTGCCTGTAGAGTCAGGATCCAAAGGCTTCATTGTCCAGAGACAAAGATAGAAACCAAACAAGACTGGTAAACTTGCATACAGGGAATATACCTCAGTGACAAAGACATACACTACCTTAGAGTAAAGGGTTGGAAAACAAATTTTAAAGCAAGTGGTCCCAAGAAACAAGCTGAAGTAGCCATTCTAATATCAAATAAAATAGACTTCCAACCAAAAGTTATCAAAAAAGATAAGGAAGTATGCTTCATACTCATCAAAGGAAAAATCCACCAAGACGAACTGTCAATCCTGAATATCTATACTCCAAATGCAAGGACACCTATATTCATAAAAGAAGCCTTACTAAAGATCAAAGTACACACTGCACCTCGCACAGTAATAGTAGAGAATTTCAACACCCCACTCTCATAAATGAAGAGATCATGGTAACAGAAACTAAACAGAGACATAGAGAAGCTAACAGACATTATGAAACAAATACATTTAACAGATATAGAACAGTTCATCCTAGAAAAAAAATACATATTTTTCTCAGAACCTCATGGTACCTTCTCCAAAATGGACAATATAATTGGTCACAAAGCAGGCCTCAACAGATACAAGAAGATTGAAATAATCCTGGGCATCATATCAGATCACCATGGACTAATGCTGGTCTTCAATAAAAACAAAAATGACAGAAAGCACATATACCCATGGAAGTTGAACAACATTCTACCCAACGATAAATTGGTAAAGGAAGAAATAAGGAAAGAAATTAAAGACTTTTAGAATTTAATGAAAATGAAGGCACAACACACTAAAACTTGTGGGACACAAAGCAGTGCTAACAGGAAAAATCATATATATATATAATATATATATATTATATATATATATAATATATAATTGCCTCCAAAAAGAAACTGGAGAGTGCATATATTATCTGCTTGACAGCAAACCTAAAAGCTCTAGAACAAAAAGAAGCAAATATGCACAAGAGGATTAGAAGGCAGGAAATAATCTAAATCATGGCTGAAATCAACCAAGTAGAAAGAAAAAGAATTATACAAAGAATCAATAAAACCAGGATATGGTTCTTTGAGAAAATCAACAAGATAGATAAACTCTTAGCCAGAATAACCAGAAGACACAGAGAGTGTTTGTAAATTAACAAAATCAGAAATAAAAAGGGAGACATAAATACAGAATCCAAGGAAATTCAAAAAATCATCAGATCCTGCTACAAAAGCCTATTATTCAAGAAAACTGGAAAATCTGGAATAAATGGATAATTTCCTAGAAAGATATCACATGCCAAGGTTAAGGCAGGATCAGATAAACAATTTAAACAGTACCATAACTCCTGAAGAAATAGAAGTATTTATTAAAAGTCCCCCCCCCCAAAAAAAAAGCCCATGACCAGGTGGGTTTAGGGCAGAATATTATCAGACCTCTATAGAAGACCTAATTCCAATGCTGTCCAAGCCATTCCACAAAATATAAACAGAAGGAACACTACCCAATCCCTTCTATGATGCCACAATTTTGCTTATACTTAAAACACACAAAGACCCACAAAGAAAGAGAACTTTAGACCAATTTCTAATATTATTAATATTGATGCAAAACAATCAATAAAAGTGTCGCAAACAAATCTAAGAACACATCAAAATGTTCATCCGTCATTACCAAGTTGGCTTTATCGCAGGAATGCAGGGATGATTCAATATAATGAAATCCATCAATGTAATCCACTATGTAAACAAACTCAAAGAAATAAAACCACAAGATCATCTCATGAGATGTTGAGAAAGCATTTTACAAAGTTCAACACTCCTTCATGTTAAAAGACTTGGAAAGTTCAGGAATTCAAGGCCCATACCTCAACATAGTAAAAGCAATATAGAGCAAACCACTAGTCAACATCAAACTAAATGGAGAGAAACTTGAAGCAATCCCACTAAAATCATGGACTAGACAAGGCTGCCAACTCTCTCCCTACCTATTCATTATAGTACTCAAAGTTCTTTTTAGATCAATCACACAAAAAGGAGGTCCAAGAGGTACAAACTGGAAAGGAAGAAGTCAAAATATCACAATTTACACATGATAGGGTAGTATAAATAAGTGACCCCAAAATTTTCAACAGAGAACTCCTAAGCCTGATAAACAACTTCACCAAAGTGGCTGAATATAAAATTAACTCAAACAAATCAGTAGCCTTCCTCTACTCAAAGTATGAAATTGCTAAGAAAGAAATTAGAGAAATGACACACTTCACAATAGTCACAAATAATATAAAATACCTCGGTGTTAGTATAACCAAAGGAATGAAAGGTCTGTATGACAAGAATGTAAGTCTCTGAAGAAAGAAATTGAAGATCTTAGAAGATGGAAAGATCTCCAATGCTCAGGGATTGGCAGGATTATTAATATTGTAAAAATGGATATCTTTCCAAAAGCAATCTGCAGAAAAAAATGCAATCCCCCTTAAATTTCCAACTCAATTCTTCAGAGTTAGAAAGAGCAATTTGAAAATTGATTTGGAATAACAAAGTACCTGGGATAGCAAAAAGTATCATCAACAATGAAAGCCCTCCTGGGGAAATCACCAACCCTGACCTCAAGTTGTATTACAAAAGAAATAGTGATAAAAACTATGGGGTATTGGTACTGAGACAGGCAGGTAGATCAATGGAATAGAATTGAAGACCCAGAAAAGAATCCACACACCCATTGTCACTTGATCTTTGACAAAGGAGCTAAAACAATGCAATGGAAAAATATAGCATATTCAATAAATGATCCTAATTCAACTGGAGGTCAGCATGTAGAAGAATGCGAATTGACCCATTCTTATTGCCCTTTAAGTCAAAGTGAATCAAGAACCTCCACATCAAACCAGGTACACTCAAACTAATAGAAGAAAGAGTAGGGAAGATCCTCTGACACATGGGCACTAAGGAAATTTTCCTGAACAGAATAACAAGTGGCTTAGCTCTAAGATCAAGAATTGACACATGCGATTTCATAAAATTGCAAAGCTTCTGTAAGGCAAAGCACACTGGCATTAGGACAAAATGGTAATCAGCAGATTAGGAAAACATCTTTCCCAATCCTACATCTGATAGAGGGCTTATATGTAATACATACAAAGAACTCAAGAAATTAGACTCCAGAGAATCAAATAACCCTATTAAAAATGGAGTACAGAGCTAAACAAAGAAATATCAGCTGAGGAATATCGAATGGCTGAGAACTAATTAAAGAAATGTTGAACATCCTTAATGATTAGGGAAATGCAAATCAAAACAACCCTGAGATTCCACCTCAAACTAGTCATAATGGTTAAGATCAAAAAAATTCAGATGACAACAGATGTTGGTAAGGATGTTGAGAAATAGGAACACCTCTCCAATTTTGATGGGATTGCAAACTGGTACAACCACTCTGGAATTTCTTCCTGAGGTTCCTCAGAAAATTTTACCTAGTACTACCTGAGAATCCAGCTATAACTACACTCCTGAGCATATACCCAAAAGTTGCTCCAACATATAACAAGGACACATCCTCCACTATGTTCATAGCAGCCTTACTTATAATAGCCAGAAGCTGGAAAGAGCACAAATGTCCTCAACAGAAAATGGATACAGAAATTGTGATACACTTACACAATGGACAATTACCCATTGAAGAACAATGAGTTCTTGAAATTCATAGGCAAATGAATGAAACTAGAAAATATCATCCCACGTGAGGAAACACAATCACACACACACACACACACACACACACACACACACACAGAGAGAGAGAGAGAGACAAAAGAACCAAAAACAAACAACAACAACCACAACAAAAACAACAACAGCAACAACAACAACAACAACAACAACATGCTATGCACTGATAACTGGATATTAGCCCAAAAGCTCTGATGACCCAGTGATACAATCCTTTGACGAAGCTCAAGAATAGGACGACTAAAGTATGAATGTGTCAGTCCTTATAATGGGGAACAAAAGTTTTAATAGGGAGAAATATGGAGAAAATTTTAGAGCAGAGACTGAAGTAAAGGCCATCCAGAGACTGCACTATCTGAGGATCTAGCCCATATGCATTCAGCCACAAAACCCAGACCACATTGCTGATGCCAAGAAATGCATGCTGACAATAGCCTGATACAACTATCCCCGAGAGGATTTGCTAGAGCATCACAAATACAGAGGCGAATGCTTGCAACCCACCATTGAACAGAGAATGTGGTCCCGTTTGGAGGAGTTAGAGAAAGGATTGAAGGAGCTGTTTGAGTTGTCAATCCCATAAGAATAATACCAACCAACCAGAGCCCCCAGTGACTAAGCCACCATCCAAAGAGTACACATGGACAGAGCATAGCTCCAGCTGAATATGTAACAGAGGGTAGATAGCCTTCTTGGGCACCAACTGGATAGAAGCTCTTGGTCCTCCCAATGCTCGAATCTCTAATGTATGGGAATTTCAGTGCAGGGAGGCAGGATGGGTGGGTGGATAGGTGGGTGAACCCCTTCATAGAAGAAGGGGAAGGGAGAATGGGATAGCGGGTTTATGGATGGGAATCTGGGAAAGGCAGTAACATTTGAAATGTAAATAAAAAAAGTATCCCCCCCCAAATGTCATTGAAATGATTCCTAATGTTATTCTGCTTTACTCCTAGAATGGTACTAGCCCAAATGTCATCAGAGAAGTTTCATCCAACAACTTAGTGAAATAGATGCAGAAATCCATAGCCAAATATTCAGTGGAACTTGAAGAAACCTACACAAGATAAGGAAGAAGGTTTGTAGGAGCCAGAAGGACAACACAAGAAACCCAATTGAATAGAGTAACTTGGACTCACTGGGGCTCACAGAAACTGAACTGACTCCCAAGGAACCTGCATGGGATTGACCTAGACTCTTTGTATATAGGCTAGCATTGTGTAGCTTAATTTTCATATGGTACTTATAAAAGGAACAGGGGATATCTCTGACTCTCTTGCCACCATTTGTGATCCTTTTTCTTATAGTTGTTTGCCTTTTCCTGCCTTAAAACAAAGGGGGCTTGCCTGTTCTCAATACAACTTAATATGCCATGACTCGTTGGTATCAATGGAAGGCCTGACATTTTCTGAATAAAAAGAGAGAAGTGGAATGTGGAAGAGTAGAGGTGGTGGATAGGGATTGAGAGGAGAGGAGGGAACAGAAACTGTCCTCAGTCAGGATGTAAAAAGAAAAAAAAATCAAAAGAATAAATTGTACAAAGGACTAGGAGTAAACTGTTGCAGAATTCTTAAGAGTCTGGGTGAAAGGTGATGATGGGTGGCTTTTGTTAACACTGCACATTGGAGGGTATGAGGTTATATGAGTTTTGGAATGTTTTTAAGATAAATGCAGTTGCTTTGCAAATGAAATGAATTTGGTTAATTATAGGAAGATATTTAAGTATTTTTTGAAATGTCTTGGATTAAAGATTTGAATGAATTTGGTTAATGACAAGGAACATAGTTGAGTTATTTTTCAAATGAATATTTTCTCAATTTATTGAGGTTAGGAACTATATTTGACAAAGAAAATTTGAAAATCAAGTTTTTCTATGAAATATAAATGAATGAAAAATATATATGTGATGAATTTGTGTGTGCAGATGGATTTGTTTTACTGATTTTAGGATAAATTTCTTGGCTGAAAATATGAATTTGGAAGCCATGGCTCTAGGCAGTATTAGACCGTGGTATTGAATTAGATTACCTGTTGTGTAAGTATAGAAAAAAAATCCTAGAACTTTGTACCTAGATAATTAATGACTTAGAAAAGCAATTAAAATAAAAATCAAAGGCTTAAAAAAGGAGAAACCAGCATCAAACCAAATGCAGACATTTAGAGATAGCTCATATATGATACCAGGCCACTATAATGAGCTCTATGTAAAACCATGTATGTAATTGCTAGTTCTTCAACTTTAAATAAAACTGGAAATTTCAGTTTATGAACTGTGCATTTAATGATAAGCCAGACAGCAAAAAAAAGCATACAAAGATTACAGAAAACCTGTCAAACAGTTATTCCCTATTTGGACAATAATGACGTGATTTATAATGGCATTGTTTAAAAATGATAAATAACTAAATAATTGGTAACTATGTTAACTTCTTACATAGCTAAAAATAAACTTGGAATGTGTCAGTGTAAGAAAAGAGTATATAGCAAATTTGGTCATTAAAGTCACTCTTGGTGATTGTACACTTTTGTAAATTAGAATATAATAAGAAAAGCTACTTCATTATTTTTTAAAAAATATGGAGAAAAGAAAACCACAGCCTATTAGTTAGCTTAATATGAATTTATTACTTAGTGACTGAGAATCCCAGCTTTAGAAAGTAGAGTTAGAGAGCATTTCCTCTGAGCAAATCCTATTAGAAATACATTTGAAGAGTTCTGTAAACAACTGTATGACTCATACAATAATGATTGCCTAAAATTGATTTATTTTTCAGTTTCTTGCCCCCTGCCTTCGTACAAAAATGATTTAGGAAAAACTCAATTCATCCATACAGGAAAATTATCAGAGAACTAAAATAGAAAAGCACTCTTTTCAAATATCATGTCCTCCTGACTATCACATTCTGAAAATCTGAAGAATCCAAGAAGCTGACAGATTTGAAAAGATCATGCTATTGACGTCAATAGTTTATTTTTCACTCAAACTTGTAAGGTTTCCAAGTCACCTCAGAACTCAAAATGTTGGGTGACTCAGTCCTCTAAGAAATTATGATTTATTGCGTTAATATAATATATGTATTAATATATATGTGTGAACATAATATGTGGCATATAGTTTTATAATCCATATAAAAGACATAATTTCCAAGTTTTGAAAGTTATATATATATATACATATATATATATATATGTATATATATATATATAGTATTACAGTATAACATAGGATTTTTCATTAAGAAAAATTATTAAATAACAGTGAATTGTTCATAAACCTATAAGAATATATTTAGATTAGCAAATTTCAATAAGCATTATATTATACAAAACTAAGGTGGGAGAATTGAAATTGTCCTGCAAATTGTCCACCTGAATCAGCAGCTATTTAGTGGAGTCTCTCATGACAAACATATGTTAAGACAAGTCTTAGCAATTTAGTGTAATCCTGTCTCAAAAGAAAAATCACAGTAATGATATGAGTATAGTTCCATTCTTGTTTTCTTCCTCACTATATATAAAACACAAAATTTGATCACTGGTACTGCAAAAATATGGTAAAGAATTAATCTTGATATTATTCATTTCTTCAAAGATTACTAAAAATTTAGTTTGATTTTGGTTTTTTTTTTTGTTTTTGTTTTTGTTTTTGTTTTTTTTGGAGCTGGAGACTGAACCCAGGGCCTTGTGCTTGCTAGGCAGCACTCTACTACTGAGCTAAATCCTCAACCCCAGTTTGAGTTTAAAAAAATGAAATTCATCTAATAAGAGGGAGGGACATTGTTTACTTCTAAAGATAGTTAAAAATTCTATATGGAAAAGTGACTTTACTTCCATGTATTATGAATTTATAACCTCTGTCAGTTATATATTTACAAATATAGTTATTTTACATGAAGCTCTCCCTTTAAAAGCCATAGGTTATAGAGTAAATATCCAAGGCCTCAAGTTATTGGACAGAAATGTAGTGAGCCTCACCCCCAAAGAAAAACACTGAAAGTTATTCCTTGTACTGTTATTGCTCTTGGTTGCCCACCAGAACCCTTTGTTAAGATAGTATATCAGAGGGCATCACAGACACGGACAAAACAAACTAATTCTGACCAGAAACCTTGCAACCTTTAGCTAGATTTCAAAGCAGAAGTTTCTATGAAGGATGCTGGGAGAGAAAAGTCATCAGCTGCCTTAATGAGTTGTGAATCTCATATATTACATAAGAAGCAACCTGGCAAGATATGTCTATGTGTGGACTAGTAGCATGAGTGTTACAGGAGTTTTTTTTTTTTTTTTTTTTCCGGAGTGGGGACCAACCTAGGCCTTTACGCTTCCTAGGCAAGCGCCTACCACTGAGCTAAATCCCTAAACCACGTGTTACAGGAGTTAATAACTACTTTCTTATTGAACTTACAGATATGAACAAACACATTGTTTTACATTATATCTGGACAAGAACTTGTATCTGGGTGGTTTTATGCCCTATTGTTGACCTACTACATTGATTTGCTAAATGAATAAAATAGCCAATGATCATAAAAAATTTTATCTATTTCCCGATAGATTACTGAAGCTTTGAGAATCCATCATACAAGTTTCCTTATTCAAAAATGATGGTTAATGCAGAAACTCACACTTAGTCAAAGTGCAGAGAATAAGCATCTGACTGCCTAAGGGGAAAACAATGTCTTCTAGACATGAACACATAGTTGGGTTAGTAAATTTATGTCAATTGTGGTTATTTGCAAAATATGTGACAAGCATGGGTCCATCAACATTTTATCACAGATTGTAAGGAATCACAAGAATCACTTCTAAGTAAGGAGCTATTGAAATTTGATGTATCCTAGAGAAGGAAGTTTTCTTTAAGGTTGAGTAATGAGATAGATATAATAAACCCTATTTAATAAACTCAAACCAATGTGTAAATGGTTAGGACAATGTGATTCAGAATAGTATAAAAGAAAAGGACCTGAAATTGTGAAAATAAGGTGAATTCATAGAGAGACCCAGAGTAGTTAATGTAAGTAGTATATGGTTAACATAATCAACATACATCAAAATCATGTATAACATTGTCAATAATAATAATTATAATAATTATTATAGTGCATCATACTAAAATTAAAAACAAATTAACACCACTTAAACTTAAATTTAAAATAAAAAATTTCACTTCATTTATTCACAATGTTCTATACAAACACATCTGCCTAGTATTAAAATGTTTTCATCACTCTAAAGAACGCCCTTTAAAGTCATTATGCAACTCCTTTCCATTTCTCCTTTTCCCCCATATTTCAATGTTTCACACAGCCTTCTATTTTCTGCTTGAGCAGCAATATCCATTCAAGGTTTTTATAAATTTTCAAAAAATAAATCATAAAATATGTGATCAGTTGTGACTGAATTTGTAAAATCAGTGAGTGTGATATGTTAGAAATATATAGAAGAGTAGTACATAATTCATTTTTAAAAACACTGTACATATGTAAATATAAAGATATGTGGAATATGGGCTTTTAATATATTCTAATATTTTAGACTAAAGAACATGAATAATAAATATTAGTTGTTTTTGGTGTTCAGCATTATTAGACAGTATTTGCAAATGTTATGTATATCTATTATGACTTGATAAATAATTTAGAAATTAAACAACTTGTCCTAGCGCTTGAAGAAAATCTAGGGAAGTTATTAGTTACAGTTTTATATCTGAATTTTGAAACATCATGCCTAGCATTTTATAGACAGTCAAACAAAATTGTTGAATTAATAGAATATATTAGGGCGTGCAATCAAATCAACTGTACAAATCTCAAGGTACTAAAAACTAGAAATTTTAATATTATTTAGTGCCACACTTTGAAATCCTATTTAATGGAACACCAGGGGATTCCACAAAAAATATTATGCTCCTTCTGTATATTCAGTTAATATATTTGTAATGTATAGTATATACCATTCAGGTTAATTAATATTTAATTGTCTCTACTAAATAAATTGACTTGATGAACATAAGGCAGATCATCTTCTGAGGGCATTCCAGGAGCAAGGCTCATTGAAGTTCAAGTCAAATATAGTCACAAGGGCAATGTCACAGGAGTTTAGGCTGCACAAAGTTACAAGGACAATCTGTGCTTGAAAAAATCATTTGAATGATGATGATAATAATAATAATAACAACAATAATAATAATAATAGCAATAGACAATGGTGAATCTAAAATAAACCCTTTCCTATTTATTACATGTGTGAGAGGTACAAAAGCCCATTTCAAATGCAACCAATGTATGAAGAAATAGAGATTAGAAGAGTTTGTTTTGCTTCCTTGATGTTTTCTCAAAAGTTCTCAAAATTCTCACCCAGCTTCATCTATGGACCATATTCCCTACATGCTCATTTTCAAAGAAGTACTAATTTCAAAGAAGTTATTGTAACAACTTGAACTATCCCTATTTGTATTTTATACTGCTCTCTTTTTAAAATGATAGCAATATTACCCAGCAGAGAGCCTACATAGTGTTAATAAGTAAATATTACTGGGTATGTAGATTTTTGAAACTGTTCTATATATTGAATGGCATTAGCTCTTAGGAGCAAAACACTTTTATATTTATACATGTCTACTGAGTATGATATCACTCCATGCTGTCATTTATATATAAGCTGAACATTTTTAAAAAGCTATAAGTGTGTGTTAAACAAAAAGAGGCCTTACATGTCTGGTGCCAGAAACACAATCATGTAACATTTCAACTATATTTTATCTTCTTTCATTTTAGAAACTTATAAAAGCAATATTCCCCTTGGAGTCCAAATGTGGCTTCAGAGTTCTTCTCAACATATCATTTTAAGGAGTCATTCACAATACGTAAAATAAATCATAGGAGATGAACACTCTACCTATAGTTCAAAGACTATTTTTGTGTATAACCTTATTTGATAGATGATTTCACCTGTGACTCACCGGCAGGCTATTTTCAGTTTTCTTTGGTTTGCTTACTATGTACAAAGTGTGGGTTGATGCTGCCTCACAGTAGCACTCCTTCTGCTTATTGACAGTGATGAAATAAAGTTTCTAAAAGGTTCAATATTTTCTTACTTCTTAAAAGTATACTTATTCCCAGGGTCTGTTATGTTAAAATAAATATTCCCTCGGGAATTTTTTTTCAGGTTGTGGAATTAGTCCTAACCTCTCAGCAGTTAGTAAATTATTTTTAATATTTAATTTCACAGAAAATGGTAATGCTAAAAATATTTTCACTGTTGTTAGAAACTAGTGCAACATGAGAAGATGGTGAAAATAAGATAATACTCTATAACATATTTTTCTAGACAGTGTAGATATATGCAGAATAGATGTTAAGGTTAAATTTTTTTTTAATTTAATTCTATCAGTAAGAAGAAAATGAGGAAAATACTATTTAAGAAAATCTGGGAAATCACCTACTAACATAAAAAATGCAAAACTCAGAGACAGCACATGTTGGCAAGGATGTGGAGAAAGATGAACACTCATCCATTGCTGGTGGAATAGCAATCTGATATAACCACTTTGGAAATCAAGCTTGAAGTTCCTCAGAAAACTAGAAATATATCCACGTGAAGATACAGCTATACTACTTCTGGGCATAAACCCAAAGTTGATCCAACATATAACAAGAAAAAAAGCTCCATTATGTTCATAGAAGCCTTATTTATAATAGACAGAAGCTGGATACAATCCAGGTATCCCTAAACAGAAGAATAGATACGGAATATGTGGTTTATTTAAACAATGGAATACTACTCAGCTCTTTTTTTAAATTTATATATATGTATATATATATATATACATATACATATATATAATCTTTATTAACTTGGGTATTTCTTATTTACATTTCGATTGTTATTCCCTTTTCTGGTTTCCAGGCCAACATCCCCCTAACCCCTCCCCCTCCCTGTCTCTATGGGTGTTCCCCTCCCCATCCCCCCCATTACCACCTCCCCGCAACAATCACGTTCACTGGGGGTTCAGTCTTAGCAGGACCAAAGGCTTCCCCTTCCACTGGTGCTCTTACCTAGGCTATTCATTGCTACCCTATGAGGTTAGAGCCCAGGTCTCTCATGTATAGTCTTTGGGTAGTGGTTTAGTCCCTGAAGTTTTGGTTGGCATTGTTGTTCCTACAGGGTCTCAATACTCAGCTCTTAAGAATGAGGACATCTTGAGTTTTGCAGGCAAATGGATGGGACTAGAAAATATCATCCTGAGAGAGGTAACTCAGACCCAAAAGGACATGCATAATGTGTAGCCACTAATAAGTGGATATTAGCCAAAAAGTATAGAATACCCAGGATACACTCCAAAGAGCTCAAGAAGGTTAATGTTTCAAAGGCCACAAGTGAGGATGCTTCAATCCCACATGAGAGGGAGAAGTAAGCAGAGGGAGAGAATGAACTGGATAGGAGAGGGCAGAAAGAGGGGTAGGGAAAAAGGGAAACATGATCAGGTATTAGGTGGGGGACCACAAGCCCCAAGAGCCAGCAGAATGAATGGAAATATACAATGTTGGGTGGTGGGAAGAAGGGTGACACCGTAGAATGTATCAGAGACTTAGGAGATGGGAGACTATCAAGACTCAAAGAGAGTAATCTTGGATGAGATGCCCAAAAGTGGAGAGAGGGAACTTATGGAGTCTACCTCCAGTAGAAAGACAGAGCAAAGATGGGGTTGCCACTTCACAGTCAGGAACCCTGACACAGGGTTATTCCTGTCTGGGAGAACTGCATGGACAAAAATGGAGAGGATACAGGGGAAAGGAAGTCCGTTTACTGACCCAACTTGTGATCCATCTCAAAGGGAGTGGAGGGTCTCCAAGACCTTACACTGTTACTGATGCTATGGTGTACTTATTGACAGGAGTGTAGTATGGCTCCACTCTGGGAGGCACATCAAGCAGCTGACTGAGACTGAGGCAGGAACTTGTACCCAATTGTCTGGTCAAGGATCCCTGTGGATGAATTTGGGAAGGCTTGGACAAGCTGAGGAGGAGAACAACCCCATAGGAAGACTAACAGTCTCAATCAACCTGGACCCTCGAGATCTCTCTGATACTATGCCAATAACCAGGTGACATACACTGACTGGTATGAGGCCCCTGACACATGTGCAGTGGAGGGCTGCCTGGTCTGGTCTCAGTGAGAGAAGAAGCATATAGCACACGAGGGATTCAGGACTCTGGGGTGTAGGGAGGCCTGGTAGGATGTTGTGGTGTAGGAATATCTTATAAATGGAGGGGGCTGGGGGAGAAATCAGATTGAGTATTGCTGGAGGGCAGAATGGGAGGTGGATAGTGACTGAACTCTGAGCAAAAATAAAATATAATAATAAAAAATGTTTAAAAATAATGCAGAAAATATTTCCAAATCCCATGGTAGAGAGAGGTGAACTCCCAGAAGTGCAGACAATCCTGAGACTGCAGGATGGACTACTACTTCTGCCCACTTCTGCCCTCATCCCTGACCCAAGAGGAAACTGCACAGTGCCTCTAGATACAGGAATATAACAACAGTCATTAGTGGGAACCTGCTGGTTTCTGTCTGTACCCCGGAACTGAACTGAACTGATCTCACAACTCCCTGCACCCAAATCCTGTGGCAAAGAGAGCTGGACCATCAGAAGTGCAGACACTCCCTAGAAATCAGAGGAGACAACTACTGTCTGCCCACATTACTGAACCTAGAGCAAATCACCTAGTGAAATCTGTGCCCCCTGGGCACAGGGAATTAGGAGCAGTCAGGGGTGGGATTCTTCTGGTTTCTGCCTGCACTGATAGCTGAAAGTCAGTCTCCAAGAGCACCTACACACTTGAGAGCAGATGTTCCTAGAACTGGCTGAAAGAAAACAGGTCTACAGGAGAGTCAAGCCACTTTCAGAGAAAGCAAGACAAGCTAACATCAGTGACATCCTGATGGCAAGAGGCAAGCACAGGAACCTAAGTAACAGAAACCAAGACTACTTGGCATCATCAGAGCCCAGTTCTCCCAACAAAGAAAATGCTAGATATCCAAATACACCAGAAAAGCAAGATTTGGATTTAAAATCACATTATATGATGATTATAGAGAACTTTAAGAAGGATATAAATAACTCCCTTAAAGAAATACAGAAAAATACAAGTACACAAGTAGAAGCCCTTAAAGAGGAAACACAAAACTTCCTTAAAAAATTACAAAACAAAAAAACAAAACAAAACAACAACAACAAAAAACCCCCACAAACAAGCAGGTAAAGGAATTGAACAGACCATCCAGGATTAAAAAAAGTAGAAATAGAAACAATAAAGAAATCACAAAAAGAAACAAAACTGAAGGTAGAAAACCTAGGAAAGAGATCAGGAGTCATAGACACAGCATCACAAAAAGAATACAAGAGATGGAAGAGAGAATCTCAGGAGCAGAAGATACCATAGAAAACATTGACATAAACTTCAAACAAAATGCAAAATGCTAAAAGCTCCTAACCAGAAACATCCAGGAAAATCCAGGATAGAATGAAAAGATCACACCTAATGAGATTGAAGACCTCCAAACAAGTAAATATATTTAACAAAATGATAGGAGAAAACTTCTCTAACCTAAAGAAAAAGATGCCCATAAATATTCAAGAAGCCTACAGAACTCCAAATAGATTAGACCAGAAAAGAAATTCTACCAATCGCATAATAGTCAAAACACCAAAAACATAAAACAAAGATAGAATATTACAAGCAGTAAGGGAAAATGTCAAGTAGCATATAAAGGTAGACCTATCAGAAGTACACCAGACTTCTCACCAGAGACTATGAAAGCTCGAAGATACTGGGCATATGACACACAGACCATAAAAGAACACAATTTTCATCCTAGGCTACTATATCCAACAAAAATGTTAATTAACATAGATGAAGAAACCAAGATATTGCATGACAAAAACAAATTTATGCAATATCTTTCCAGAAATCCAGTCCTACAAAGGATAATATATGGAAAATTCCAACACAAAGAGGGAAACTACACCCTAGAAAAAGCAAGAAAGTAATCTACTTGCAACGAACCCAAAAGAAGAGAGGCACACAAACATAATTACACTTCTAACAACAAAAATAACAGGAAACAGCAATCACTATTCCTTAATATCTCTTAGCATCAATGAACTCAATTTTCAAATAAAAAAAAAATAGACTAACAAACTAGAAAAGGAAAGAGAACCCAGCATTTTGCTGCATACAGGAAGCACATCTCAGTGAAAAAGACAGACATTACCTCAGAGTAAAATACTAGAAAATAATTTTCCAAGAAATTGGTCCCAACAAAAAAGCTGGAGTAGCCATTCTAATATGGATTACAATTGACTTTCCACCAAAAGTAATCAAAAAAAGATAAGGAATGACTCCATATTCTTCAAAAGAAAAACCCGCCAAAATGAACTCTCAATCATAAATATCTTATTCTCCAAATGCAAGAGTACCTGTATTCATCAAAGAAACCTTACTAAAGATCATAGGGCACATTTCACCTCACACAATAAGAGTAGGATACTTCAACACCCAACTCCCATCAATGGACAGATCATGGAAACAGAAAAAAAAAAAAACAAAAAAAACAAAAAAAACAGAAACATAGAGAAACTAACAGAAGTTATGAACCAAATGGATTTAACAGATATTTATAGAACATTTCATCTTAAAGAATATACCTTCACCTTCAAACAAAGAATATACCTTCATCTTAAAACAAAGAATAAACCTTCTTCTCAGGACATCATGATACTTTCTCTAAAACTGACCACAT
Source organism: Rattus rattus (assembly GCF_011064425.1). NCBI lineage: Eukaryota > Metazoa > Chordata > Mammalia > Rodentia > Muridae > Rattus > Rattus rattus. The sequence goes on from NC_046172.1 coordinate 74,094,303, forward strand.
AATCAGTCTTAAAAGATACCTCAACAGATATAAGAATGTTTAAATAATCCCATGCCTATCAGATCACCACAGGCTAAGTCTGGTCTTCAATAACACAAAAAAAAATAATAAAAATTAAGAAAATAATAAAATAAATTAAAATAAAATAAAAATGACAGAAAGGCCACATACACATGGAAGTTGAACAACACTCTACTCAATAACTTGGTCAAGGAAGAAATAAAGAAAGAAATTATATTCTTTTTAGAATTTAATTATAATTAAATCAAAACATACCTAAATTTATGGGACACAATGAAAGGAATGCTAAGAGAAAAACTGACAGCTGTGACTGTCTACAAAAAGAAACTGAAGAGAACTTACATTAGAAGTTTGACAGCACACCTGAAAGTTCTAGAATAAAAAGAAGCAAATGCACCCAAGAGTAGAAAGCAGGAAATTATCCAAATCAGTGCTGAAATCAAGCAAGTAGAAACAAGAATGATACAAAGAATCTATAAAACCAGGAGCTGGTTCTTTGAGAAAATCAACAAGAGGGAACAAAGGGAGTATTCAAATTAACAAAATCAGAAATGAAAAGAAAAATATAACAACTGAATCTGAGGAAATTAAAAAAATCATCAAATCCTACTACAAAAGCCAATATGCAACAAAACTGGGACATCTGGAGCCTAGGAACAATTTTCTAGACAGATATGTGATACCAAAGTTAAATCAGGAAAAGATAAATAATCTAAAGAATCCTATAACTACTAAAGGAATAGAAGCAATTATTTAAAAAAGTCAACCCAACCAAAAAAAGCACAAGACCAGATGGGTTTAGTGCTAAATTCTTTCAGATCTTCATAGAAGACCTCATACCAATACTGTCCAAATTATTCCACAAATTTGAATCAAACAGAACGCTACTCAATTCCTTCTATGAAGACACAATTACAATTATACCTAAACCACACAAAGCCTCAACATGTAAAGAGAACTTCAGACCAACTTCTTTTATGAATATCGACACAAAAATACTCAATAAAATTTATGCAAAACAATACAAGAACACATCAAAATGATCATCCACTATGATGAAGTAGACTACATCCCAGGGATGAAGAGATGGTTCAATATATGGAAATTCATCAATGTAATCCACTATATAAACAAATGCAATGCAAAAAAATCCCACATGATCATCTCATTAAATGCTGAGAAAGCATTTGACAAAATCCAAGATCCCTTCATGTTAACAGTTTTGGAAAGATCAGGAATTCAAGGCCCGTACCTAAACATAGTAAAAGCAATATACAGCACACCAGTAGCCAACATCAAAATTAATGGAGAGAAACTTGAAGCAATCCTACTAAAATCAGGGATTACACAAGGCTGCCCACAATCTCTCTCTACTTATTCAGTATAGTATATGAAATCCTGAACAGAGCAATCAGAGAACCAAAGGAGGTCAAAGGAATACAAACTTGAAAGGAAAAATTCAAACATATCACTATTTGCTGATTATATGGTAGCATAGTTAAGTGACCCAAGAAGTTCTATGAGAAAACTACAAACCTTGATAACCACTTGAGCAAAGTGGATGGGTATAAAATTAACTCAAACAAATCAGTAGCCTTTCTCTATTCAAAGGACAAACAGGCATGGAAAGAAATTATGAAAGCGACATCCTTCCCAATAGTCACAAATAACATAAAATAACTTGGTGTAACTCTAACCAAGCAAGTGAAAGATATGTATGAACAGAACAACAAGTCTCTGAGGAACAAAATTGAAGAAGATCTCTGAAGATAGAAAGATCTCCCATGCTCATGGATTGGCACGAATAATATAGTAAAAATGGCCATTTTGCCAAAAGCAATCTACAGATTCAATGCAATTCCCATCAAAATTCCAACTCAAATCTCCATGTAGTTAGAAAGAACAATTCTTAAATTCATTTGGAATAACAAAAAAACCTAGGATATCAAAAACTATTCTCAACAATCTGTGAGAAACATCATTCCTGATATAAAGCTGTATTAGAGAGCAATAGTGATGAAAACTGTATGATATTGTTATAGAGATAGGAAGGTAGATCAATGCAAGAGAATTGAAGACCCAGAAATGAACCCACACATCTGTAGTTCTTAATCTTTGACAAAGGAGGTAAAACCACTCAGTGGGGGAAAAATCACATTTTCAACAAATCACACTGGATCAACTAGAGGTCAGCATGTAGAAGAATGAAAATCAAAACATTCTTATTCCCTTGTATGAAGCTTAAGTCCAAGTAAATCAAGGACCTCCACACCAAACCAGATATAAATTAATAAAAGTAAATTGGGGAAGAACCTCTAACATATGGGTAATGGGGAAAATTCCCTGAACTAAACAAAAATAGCTTATGCCCCAAGATCAAGAATCAACAAATAGGACCTCTTAAACTTCAAAGCTTCATTAAGGCAAAGCACACTGTCTTTAGGACAAAAATGGCAACAAACCGATTGAAAAGGTGTCTTTACCAATTCTACATCAGGTAGAGGGCTAATAAACAATATATACAAGATGTTAGACTCCAGAGATCCAAGTAGCCCTATTACAAAGGGGGTACAGAGCTAAGCAATGAATTCTCTGCTGAGGAATATTGAATGGCTGAGAAGTACCTAAAGAAATGTTCAACATCCTTAGTCATCAGGGAAATGCAAATCAAAACAACCCTGAGATTCTACCTCACACCAATCAGAATGGCTAAGATAAAAAATTCATGTGACAGCAGATGCTGGCGAGAATGTGGAGAAAGAGGAATACTCCTCCATTCTTGGTGTGATTGCAAGCTGATACAACCACTCTGGAAATCAGTCAGGAGTTCCTCAGAATATTGAACATTCCATTACCTGAGGACCTAGCTATACCACTTCTGGGCATATACCCAAAAGATGTTTCAACATACAACACAGACAACTGCTCCACTATGTTCATAGCAGCCTTATTTATAATATCCAGAAGCTGGAAAAGAACCCAGATGCCCTTCAACAGAGGAATGGATACAGAAAAATGTGGTACATCTGCCAACAAATAATATTACTAGCTATCAAAACACGACTTTATGAAATTCATAGGCAAAGCGGATGGAACTGGAAAATATCATCCTGGTGAGGTAACCCAATCACAGAAAAAACACATAGTATGCACTCATTGATAAGTGGATATTAGCTCAAATGCTTGAATTACCTAGCTGCATAGAACACATGAAACTCAAGAAGGCTGACCAAAATGCAAATGCTTCACTCCTTCTTTAAATGTGGAACAAGAATACCCTTGGCAGGGAATAGGGAAGAAAAGTTTAGAACAGAGGCAGAAGGAACACCCATTTAGAGCCTGCCCCACATGTGGCCCACATATATACAGCCTCCAAACTAGATAAGATGGATGAAGCAAAGAAGTGCAGGCTGACAGGAGCCGGATGTAGATCTCTCCTGAGAGACACACCCAGAATACAGCAAATGCATAGGTGAATGCCAGCAGCAAACCACTGAACTGAGAACAGGACCCCCATTGAAATAATCAGAGAAAGGACTGGAAGAGCTTGAAGGGGCTCGAGACCCCATATGAACAACAATGCCAACCAACCAGAGCTTCCAGGGACTAAGCCAGTACCCAAAGACTATACATGGATTGACCCTGGGCTCCAACCTCATAGGCAGCAATGAATAGCCTAGTAAGAGCACCAGTGGAAGGGGAAGCCCTTGGCCCTGCCAAGACTGAATTCCCAGTGAACGTGATTGTTGGGGGGTGTGTGGTAATGGGGGAAGGATGGAAGGGGCGCCATAAAAAGGGAGGGGAGGTGTTAGGGGATGTTGGGCCCGAAACTGGGAAGGAATAACAATCAAGTGGGGTAAGAAATACCAAGTTGTAAAGTTCAAAAATAAAGTAAAAAAAATAAAACATTAAAATAAAAAACTCAGGTGACAGCAGATGCTGGCGAGGATGTGGAGAAAGAGGAATACTCCTCCATTCTTGGTGTGATTGCAAGCTGATACAACCACTCTGGAAATCAGTCAGGAGTTCCTAAGAATATTGAACATTCCATTACCTGAGGACCTAGCTATACCACTTCCGGGCATATACCCAAAAGATGTTCCAACCTACAACAAAGACACATGCTCCACTATATTCATAGCAGCCTTATTTATAATATCTAGAAGCTGGAAAGAACCCAGATGCCCTTCAACAGAGGAATGGATACAGAAAATGTGGTACATCTACACAGTGGAGTACTACTTAGTTATCAAAAATAGTGACTTCATGAAATTCATAGGTATATGGAATGAACAAGAAAATGTCATCCTGAGTGACGTAACCCAATCACAGAAAAATGTACATGTTATGTACTAACTGATAAGTGAATATTAGCCCAAAAGCTCAAATTACCCAAGATACAATCTACAGACCACATGAAGCTCAAGAAGAAGGATGAGCAAAATGTGGATGCTTCACTCCTTCTTAAAAGGGGGAACAAAATATTCATAGGAGCGGATATGGAGGCAAAGTTTGGAGCAGAGACAGAAGGAATGGCCATTCAGAGCCTGCCTCACATGTGGTCCACATATACACAGCCACCAAAACTAGGTGAGATTGATGAAGCCAAGACATACATGCTGACAGGAACCTGATATGGCTGTCTCCTGTGTCAGTCTCAGCCAGAGCTTGACAAATACAGATGTGAATGCTAGCAGCAAACCATTGAACTGAGAATTGGACCCCAATTGGAGCAGTTAGAAAATGGACTGGACAAGCTGAAGGGGCTTCAACCTCATAAGAACAACAATACCAATGAACCAGAGCTCTCAGGGACTAAACCACTACTCAAAGAATAGACATGGACAGGCCCATGGCTCTAGCTGCATATGTAGCAGAGTATGGACTTGTTGGGCACCAATTGGAGGAGTTGTCCTTGTTCCTACCAAGGCTCGATCCCCCAGTGTAGGGGAATATCAGAGCAGGAAGGCAGGAAGTGGGTGGTGGTTGGCAAGGGTTTGGAACACCCTCATAGAATTAGGGGAAGGAGTGATGTGTTAGGGGGCTTATGTATTGGGAAAGGGAATAGTATTTGAAATGTAAATAAAAAGTATCCAATAAAAAATGAAATTTAAAAAATGTATATAAAAAACCTTCAAGCACTATATCAGTAGGTTTCATCCCTTGGGTGTAGCAATGATTAATTATACAAAGATCTATCTATGTAATCCAAGTATGTAATCCATCTTATAAACAAATTTAAAGAAAAATACCATATGATCACTTCATAAGATGCTGAATATGCCTTTGACAAAATGTAAAACTCCATTTAGTTTTAAGTCTTGGAGAGATCAGGGAAACAAGGCACATACCTAAACATAATAAAGGTAATATACAGCAATTCAATAGTTAACTTCTAATTAAACTGACAAAACATTATGGTAATTTCTCTAACATCAGGGATAAGATAAAGCTTCCTGATACTGATCTATTCAATATTTTGGTTGAAATTCAAGCTGCAACAAAAAGAGAATGAAAGGAGTTCAAGTGGATACAAATTGGAAAGTAAGAAGTCAACATATTACTCTTCACAAATCATATGATAGTATACATAAATGGCTCCCAAAACTCTGCCAATAATCTCCTATAGCTGATAAGCACCTTCAGCAAATTGGATCATTAAATATGTAAAAATATATCAGTAGCCTTCTTTTATATGAAACAATAGACAGTAAATAAAAACTTGAAAACAATGCCTTCTCAATGGCCACAAAGTATATAAAATACCTTGGGATAATTGTTATATTTTAGAACATTGCCTTTTGTCATAATGCTTTACTTAGAACAAATTCACATGCTTAACTTTTTTTTTTTGATTTTGTGGAAAAAATTAGATGTCCTTCTAAAGAAGATACCTTCCTAAGGAATGTGATACTATTTCTTGCATTTTCAATATTTTCCTTATTCTGTTTTATTAATAGCTTAATGTGTAATTTATCAGTCCTATCTCTTAGAAAGAAACTAGGAATTTTGTACCTGGATCTATTTCATTCTCTATATCTACAAGTATTACTTTTAAGAGATTATTGAAAACAAAATTGTAGATATTCCTTTAGTATAAAATTCTTCTCCCTGTTCTTTTTCTATAATCTGAATTTATATCCTTTTCATGATATCCAAAGTATTTCCAAATTTATGGTCATGTTATTTTTATAAATTTTTATTGACCGATACTTAGTGAAGTGATTCTGTTATACTGTTATTTAGCCCTGATAGTCTGTCATAAAAAAGATTCATTCAGAACATGAAGGACATATGTCTTGGAAATTTGCACCATTTCAACTTTTCCATTGAGACTTCCACATTTAAAGTTGATTGATTAGAAGTGTGGGCCTGGAGCTAAAAGTCTGGTACAGGTTAAGTTTAACCATAGGAGTTAGAGGAACAGGAGAAGTGTATTCCAACGGATCATGGCCATGAGATGCCTTATTTATTGTCATTAAGAATATAAGCAGAATGGTCTAGAAAACATTTACAAGCTTTGGCTGGGAAGTAGTCAGGTAGACTCACCAGGCTTTTTCCATCCCTCTATATTTCTGAACTATTTAGTTCATAAGAAATTGTTGTGAGCTGGCAAACCTAGATAAAAGTATGTGCATAAGTAAGTTTTAAGTGCATAAGTAAGTTTTAAGTCAATATTAATAATACACTTGATAGGCCTTTGCCTTCACCTGTGCAGATAATCAGTGTGTCTGAAGACTCCATACTCTGAAGGCCTTCCAGGAGATCTGCTGCACCCAAGTCAACAGACTCCACAGTCTATAGTCCTTCCAGGAGATGTGCTACAGCAAGTGCCACAGGTATCCCAGGAAACTTGTAGCAACCCAGGGAAATCTGAGGCAAGCTTCAGGCAGAGGTACCCAGGCCAGTTAATACCAGAGACAACCAGATGGCAAGAGGCAAGCACAAGACAATGAGTAAAAGAAGCCCGTATACTTTGTCACTACCAGAACTCAGTATTCACAGCACAGCAAGCCCTGGATAAGCTGACATACCTGAAAACCATGAAGTTGACCTAAAATCTGTCTCGATGCAGCGTAAAATAGATTCCTTTAAGGAACTATTTAAATAATTCAGGAAACTTAAATTCAGTGGAAAAAATACAGAAAAACACAGGTAAACAGGTAGAAACCCTTAAAGAGGAAACACATAAACCCTACAAAGAAATACAGAAAAACACAAATAGATGAAGGAATTGAACAAAGCTGTCTAATACCTAAGACCTAAAAGTGGAAGTTGAAACAATATTGGAGGCAACACTAGAATTGGAAAATCTAGGAAAGACGCTTAGAGACTACAGATACAAGCAGCAAAAAAAAAAAAAAAAATGTAAGAGATAGAAGAGGTAATCTCAGCAATAGAAGATATCTTAGAATATGTTTGCACAACAGTCAAATAAAAACAAAAGATAAAAGACTCCTAATCCAAAACACTCAAGAAATCCAGGACACAATGAAAAGACCAAGGGTAAGAAAAATAGGAATACAAGAGACCAAAGATTCCCAACACAAAAGGACCAGAAAACATTTTCAACAAAATCATAGGAAACATATCTAACCTAAAGAAAGAGATGGGCATAAAGAAGCCTTATAGAATACTAAATAGATTGTACTAGAAAACAAAACCTCATCACATAATAATACACTAAATACACAGAACAAACAAAGAATATTCAAAGCTGTAAGGAAAAGGGGCCAAATAATATATATATATATATATATATATATATATATATATATATATATATATATATGGGACAACCTATGAGAATTATGCCAAACCTCTTAACAAAGACCCTAAAATCCAGAAAAATATGGACATAGGTCATGCAGACTATAAGAGAACCAAAATGGCAGCTAAGGCTACTATTACCTGCAAACCCTCAGTCATCATAGATGGAGAAACCAAAATATTCTGTGCAAAATTAAAAAAAAAAAGTTCAAATGATATCTGTCTACCAATCCAGAAAATTCCAACAAAAGAAAGCATTAAATTAATCATCTTTCAACAAAACCAAAAACAGAGAATCACATAAACTTAATGCCATCTACAAGAACAAACAAAACAGAAACTAATAGTAATATATCTTTAATATCTCTCAAAATCAACAGACTCAGTGTCCAATAAAAAGATACAAGCTAACAAACTGGATATGCAAGCAGTATCCAACAAATGTCTGCATCCAAGAAACAGACTTCAGTGGCAAAGACAGTTGCTACCACAGAGTAAAAGGCTATAGAAAAAAAATAACCTTTCAACAAATTGGTCCCAAGAAATAAGTGGGGGGTTGATTGAATATCTAATAAAATAGACATTCAAGGAAAATTTATCAAGCAAGATAGAGGAAAAGACACTTCCTATTCATAAACTTAAAAATATACAAAGAAAACATTTCAAATCTGAACATCTATTCCCCACATTCAAAAGGGCAAACACATTCATAAAAGAAAAATTTACTGACGAATAAAACACACATCGAACCACACAATCATACTGAGAGACTTCAACACCATACTCTCAACAGTAGGTCATCGAAACAGAAACTAAACAGAGACACAGTGAAACTAGTAACCCCTGTGAACCAGAATGGAACTAACAGATAATTACAGAAAATTTCACCATAAAACAAAAGATAATTACAGAAAATTTCACCATAAAACAAAAGAATATACTGTCTCCTCAGTACCTCATGATACCGTTTCCAAAACTGATGATGTAATTGGTAAATAAACAAGCCTCAAAAGATAAAAGAAGATTACAATACTCCCATGCATTTTATCAGAGGACCACAGACTAAAAGAATCAAAACAACAGAAAACCCACATACCCATTGAAACTGAAAACTCTCTCCTCAATTATCATTTGGTCAGAGAAGAAATAACAAAATTGAAGGCTTTCTGGTATTCAGTGAAATTTTTAACACAGCATATCCAAACTTATGGGACACAATCAAAGCATTGTTAAGAAGAAAATTCATAGTACAAAGTGAACTTGTAAAGAAACTGGATAGATACTATACTAGCAACTTAAAACTATAATAGCTTTCTTAGAAGAAAAAGTAGTGACCATAGCCAAGAGGAGTAAAGGGCAGAAAATAATCAAACTCAGGGCTGAAATCAAACAAAAGGAAAGAGAGAATGATAGAAAGGATCAACAAAACCAAAGGCTGTTTTGTTTTTATTTTTTGAAAAAAATCATCAAGATAGATAAACCCTTGGGCAAACAAACTAAAGAGCACAGAGTATCCAAATTATTAAAATCATAAATGAAGTGTAGAACTAACAACATAACATGAGGGAATTAAAAAGAGCATCAGATTGTACTACAAAATATGTATTCAACAAAATTGAAAAATCTAAATGAAACAGATGATTTTCTAGAAAGATATCATGTACCAAAATTGAAACAAAAGCAGGTAAATTAAACAGTCCTATGTCCCCTAAGAAAATAGAAGAAGTTATAATTAAAAATCTCTCTTCCAAAAAAAGCCCAGGGCCAAATGGCTTTAGTGCAGAATTCTACCAGACCTTTAAAAAAGAGCTAATAACAACACTCCTCAAATAACTCCATAATATAGAAATGAAGAACACTACATAATCATTCTATGAAGCCACAATTACTCTGACACCTAAACCACACAAAGGCCCAAGAAAGATAAAGAACTTCAGCCCAATTTTGCTTATGAATATTGATGCAATAATATTCAATAAAATTATAGCAAACTTATTCCAAGAACATATTAAAATGATCATTCACCATGTTCAAGTTGGCTTCTTTCTAGGGACCAAAGACTGTTAAATATACAAAATCCATTAATTTAATCAAGTATATAAACAAACTCAAAAAATTCACATGATCATCTATTTTGATATTGAAAAAACATGTGACAAAATACAACATCTCTATATTAAAAATATTGGAGAGATCAGGAATTCAAGGCCCATACCTAACTGTAATAGAAGCAATATACAACAAGCCAACAGCCAATTATCAAATTAAATGGAGAGATACTTGAAGAAATCCCACCAAAATCAACTACAAAACACTGATGTCCATTCTCCCCATATCTATTCAATATAGTAGTTGAACTTCTAGGCAGAGCAATAAGACAACAAATGGCCATCAAAAGGATACAAATTTGCAAAGAAGAAATCAATGTACACATTATTTGTAGATGATACGATAGGAACACTTTTGTTCCTTTACCCGTTTCATTGTGTTTTCCTGTAATTCTTTCTGGGATTTTTGTGTTTCCTCATTAAGGGCTTTTACTTGTTTATTTTTGCTGTCCTACATTTCCTTAAGAGAGTTGTTTATGTACTTCTTAAAGTCCTCTGTCATTAACATACAGTTTTTAAATCTAAATCTTGCTTTTCCAGTGTGTTTGGACATCCAGTATTTTCTTTGGTTGGAGAACTGGGCTCTGATGATGCCAAGTTGTCTTGCTTTCTATTGCTTAGGTTTCTGCGCTTGCCTCTTAACCATCCAGTTGTCTCTGGTATTAGCTTGTCTTGCTGTTCCTGACAGTGGCTTGACCGTCTTATAGGCCTCTGTGTCAGCACTCCTGTAGAACTGTTTTCCTGTTTTCTTTCAGTCGTTTCTGGGAACAGGTGCTCTGCTCTCTGGTGTGCAGCTGCTCCTGGTGACTGCCTTCCAGCTCTTCATGCAGGCAGGAATCAGAAGGGTCCCGCCCCTGAGTTCTCCTAGGTCCTTGCACCCAGCGGTCACAGTTGGCACTAGGTGATTCCTTGGGTCTGGAATGTGGGCAGAGTAGTCTCCTCTGATTTCTCAGGAGTGTCTGCTCTTCTGAGGGTCCAGCTCTCTCCCCAATGGGATTTGGGTGCAGGGAGCTATTTGACCAGTTCAGTTCAGTTCAGTTCAGTTCAGTTCAGTTCAGTTCAGTTCAGTTCAGTTCAGTTCAGTTCAGTTCAGTTCAGTTCAGTTCAGTTCAGTTCAGTTCAGGACAAAGACCAGAACTGCAAGTACAGGAAACTGACTGCTCCTATATTTCTGTGTTCACAAGCACTATGCAGTTTCCTCTTGGACCAGGGATGTGGACAGAGGTGGGCAGAAGTAGCCGTCTCTGCCCTGAGGTCTCAGTATGGTCTGTACTTCTGGGTGTTCAACTCTCTTCCCGACGGGATTTCAACGTCTACCTTTTCTGATTCTGTGAATTTGGATTCTGCCTCAGGGCCCTTTAGTTAGTTTGGTTTATCTATCTTGTTGATTCTATTAAAGAGCCATCTTTTTATTTTGTTGATTATTTAAATAGTTTTCTTTGTTTCTATTTGGTTGATTTCAGCCCTGACTTTGACTATTTCCTGCCTTCTACTCTTCTTGGGTGAGTTTGCTTCTTTTATTGTTAGAGCTCGTAGGTGTGCTGTTAAGTTGCTAGTGTAAGATCTCTTCAGTTTGTTTACCAGAACACCTAGTGCTATGTATTTTTCTCTTTGCAGTGCTTTAATTTTGTCCCATATATTTGGGTATGATGTGTCAATATTTTCATTACATTCCAGGAAGTCTTTAATTCCTTTATTTTTTCCCTGACAATATTATCATTGATTAAAAGAGTTGTTCAGTTTTTATGCATGTGAGCTTTCTGTTGTTTTTGATGTTATTGAAGACCAGACTTAGGCTATGGTGGTTTGATAGAGTGCATGGGATCATTTCAATCTTCTTGTACTGGTTGAAGGTTGTTTTGTGACCAATTATATGGTCAATTTTTGAGACTACCATGAGGAGCTGAGAAGAAGATATATTCTTTTGCCTTAGGATAAAATATTCTGAAGATGTCTGTTAAATACTTTTAGTTCATAACCTCTATTAGTTTCACTGTGTCTCTGTTTAGTTTATTTCAATGACCTGTCTATTGCTTAGAGTGGTGTTTTGAAGTCTTCCTCTATAATTGTGTGATTTTCAATGTGCATTTTGAGATTTAGTAAAGTTTTTTTTATGAATGTGGGTGCCGTTGCATTTGGGACATAGATGTTTAGAAATGAGACTTTCCCTTGGTGGATTTTCCCTTTGATGAATATGAAGTTTCCTTCCTCATCATGTTTGATAACTTTTGGTTGAATGTCTATTTTACTGGCTAATAGGATGGCAACTCCAGCTTGTTTCTTGGGACCATTTGCTTGGAAGAACTATTTCCTGCCTTTTACTCTGAGATAATGTTTATCTTTGTTATTGAAGTGTGTTTCTTATATACAACAAAATGCTGGATCTTATTTGTGTATCCATTCTATTAGCTTATATCTGTGTTGAATCCATTAATATTGAGAGATATTAAAGATAAATGACTTTTGGTTTCTGTTTTGTTTGGTTTTGTAGGTAACTTTTATGAGCTTGTGTGTCTTTCCTTTAGGCCATGTTGTGAGATGCTTAATATTTTGTCTTTTCTTTGGTGTAGGTACCTTCCTTGTGTTGGAGTTTTCCTCCCTCCCTGTAGGGCTTGATTAGTACATAGATACTGTTTTAATTTGGTTTTGTCCTAGAATATTTTGTTTTTTCCATCTATGTTGATCTAGAATTTTGCTGCTTGCAATATCCTGGATTGGGATTTATTTTATTTTAGAGTCTGCATGACCTGTGACCAGGCTCTTCTGGCTTTCATAGTTTCTATCAAGAAGTCTGGTGTAATTCTGATTGGTCTACATTTGTGTGTCACATTGTCCTTTTCCCTTGCAGCTTTTAATATTCCTTGTTTTTGCTGTGCATTTTGTGTCTTGATTATTATGTGATGAGAGGATTTTCTTTTCTGGCCCCTTTTGTTTGGTGTTGTATAGGTTTCTTGTATCTTTATGACCATGTCTTTCTTTAGGTTGGGAAAGTTTTCTTCTATGATTTTGTTGAACTTTTTTGGTCGTTTGAGCTGGTAATCTTCATTCTCCTTTATTCCACTTATTCTTAGATATGTCTTTTCATTGTATCCTGAATTTCCTGGATGTTTTGGGTTAGGAGTATTTTATATTTTGAATTTTCTTTGACAGTTGTGTAAATCTCTTCTACAGTATCTGCTACACCTGAGAATCTCTCTTCTATCCCTTGTATTCTGTTGGTAATACTTATATCTGTAATTTCTGACCTCTCTCTTAGGTTTTCCATTTCCAGGTTTCCCTCCATTTGTGTTTTCTCTAATGTTTCCAATTCTACTTTTAGGTCTTCGACTGTTTTATGCAATTCCTTCACCTGTTTGTGTTTTCCTGTATTTCTTTCACTGTGTTATTTATACACTCCTTAAAGGACTCTATTATCTTCATGAGATGGGATTTTAGGTCACCTTCCTGGTTTTCGGATTTGTTCGAATATTTAGGGCTTACTGTGGTGGAAGAACTGGGTTCTGATGATGCTCTTATATACTGGTTTCTGTTGCTTATGGTCTTGTGCATGCCTCTTGCCATCTGGATATTGCTGGTGTTTGAGGTCTGGATGACTCTGGAGTCTGCCTGTTTTGTTCCTGGATTGTTCCATGTCTCCTGGTAGGCCTGTGGCCCTAGTTCTAGCAGACCTTCTGTGGGGCCTTACAGCTGGAGAGTTTTCAGAGAGGCAGAGAAGATGCTGATTTGTTGCCATGGCTGCAGTTGATCTCCTGGGAGGACTTCAGATTGTTGGGTCTTAAAAGTAGAACTCAAATTGTTTTCCTATGTGAAGCTTTTCTCCAGGTGCACCTACAGACTGTGGTTTCTGTTTCCCTGTTTGCAGCCAAACTCCAGGGTGGCTTTCAGTCTTTTTGGTCAGTTGCTCTGCATGCCCCAGATCCCCCAGGAGGTCTTCAGACTGTGGTATTTGTTGCCCAGTTGACCTGTGTAAAGAGGAACTTCTGGGATGCCTTCAAGCTGTGGTGTCTTGGGTGAAGTGCTCCTGGGATGTCTCTGGCTGCGTTTTCAGGTGCCCTGGGTGCAGATCTCCTGAGATGCCTTAGGGTGTGGTATCAAATACTCTGAGTATACTGGTTCTTCTGGTATGCCTCAGGATATGGTGTCTTCGGGGAAGGAGACTAACTAGCTGTCTGTCCCAGCAGAAAGGTCTGGGCAGAAGGTGAGTGATATTCGGCAGTGGGAGCTTGGGGTGTGATATATCCCAGAGTCCACTGTTCTCTCATTGGCAGCTGTGGGACTTTGCGGCAGGTCTTCTGGTATCTCTCAGGATATAGCTTCTCCTGGGGAGCAGACCACCTTGCAGTCTGTTCCAGCAGAAAGGACCAGGCAGAATGGGCTTATTCCACTTCTTTCCAAGAGTATATCTTCAGTCCCTAAAGGTAAGGGAGCATACGCAAGTTGTTTAGTTATAACATTAAACTTTTGGGGTTAATATAAGATGCTGTCTGACTATATCTCTGGCCAAATCCAAAGTTGCACTTTTTTCTGTAGCAAGTATAAGTTCAGAAATAGCTAAATTTTCTTGCCTTCTTGGTACCTCATGACTGACTAAAGGAAATGGCTCATATTGTTTGCTGTGGGGTCTTGAGAAGACAGGTGACTTCGTTCTTTTCTAGATGGTAAGAGTTGCCCATTATACATAAGCCATGTTAGCCACCACATGGAGTCATATCTTTTTTTGCAACTTGTTTTGAATAAACCTTCAACCTTTCCTCTTGCCCACCGGTGACCACAGGTAGTGGAAGAGAAAAGTTATTAGGATATGGGGAAAGTGGAACTGTTTAACAATAGTTCTTAGAGAGAGCTCAACCTTTAGCAGCAGGTCAGTACCATAGCAAATACCAACTATGACTCAGCAGCTGCAGACCAGTCATCTAGGCAAGCAGACACCATACATGAACTTGCAGTTGCAATCCAGCCCTCTTGGCAGATAGACACTAGAAATGATCTCCAGTAGCGATTCAATCTTAAAGAAACCGCAAGGCTTTCCAACAGGCCTGACTCAAGGCTAAGTGACAAGCTGCTTAAGGAACCTCACAAGCAGTACTTGGACTAGTTTCTCCCAGTGCTGGCTTTACCACAAGTTGATCTATGTCCTTAGAGAAGAACAGAGAGACAGAGAAAATCAAACCAATGCTCAGTTCTCATCTCCCACTGTCTCTGAAGTTTATTTATACTTTTTATCATGGGTCCTTTCACATATTTGCTATATCAAACCATCCTTTCACCAGTGTCTGCTTCAGGAAAACATTCTTTCATGTATCTGCCTTAGTAGCACATCCTCTCACCAATAAGCTCCAGCAAAACATCATTTGATATATCTGCTTTTCCAAACAAACCAGAAGTTTCCACTTTACAGAAAGTCATTCATCTTCAATAAATGGAGATGAGATAGCTAAATATCTAAATGCAGAAGAGTGGATATAGATTCATATCTCTTACACTGTCCAATTCTCCAAATGGATTGAGTACCTCAGTATAAAATCTGACTCAAAAAGAGATTATCAGATACTTATAAATGCATCTATAAGACACACTTGTGGTTTCTAAGGTGTCTGAGCATTCAAACTTTAAATTCTAAATCTTTATAATTATACCTTCAATTTTTTTTCACACACTATGTCTTAGTAACTGGTTTTATTAGCAAGGATCTAATCTGTGATGTACTGTAGCTTCCTCAGTCTGTCCTACAATGACTATGTTTTTAACATGACTATGTCATTAAACCAAGCATCCATTAAAATTTTACTGCTCTTTCTTTGAAGTTAAGGTCTATTGTGTTGGATGCTCAGAAGGCCCTTTTGTTTTTCCAGTATATTCTTTCTTTCTTTATTTCTCTATTGTTTTTTAATTGGTTATTTTATTTGTTTATATTTCAAATGTTATCCCCTTCTCAGTATCCCCTCCTCACACCACTATCACCTTCACCCTATCCCCTGCCTCCATGTGAGGGTGCTCTCCTGCTCTCCAACCCCTACCCCAACAACACAGTGTTTTCCTATACTGGGTCATTAAGCCTCTGCAAGACCAAGGGGCTCCCCTCTCAGAGATGCCAGATAAGGCCATCTTCTGCTACACATCCAGCTGGAGCCATGAGTACTCTCTGTGTACTATTTGCTTGGTGGTTGTGTCCCTGGATATTTTGAGAGTTTCATACATGACCACTGAATCTACATCACTCATAAACACACACACACACACACACACACACACACACATGTATGACCAAGCTTTGCCAATTACTGGATAAGTCTGTAAAGTACTCAACATCTCACTTTACAGATACTGGCTTAGCCATGGTCATTGATGTTCTCCCTTCACAATGGCTAGAAAACTGAAATAATCTAAATCAGCAATTCTTAAACCATGTATTGAATCTTCTTGGAGTTAAATTATATACAATTTGTAACAATAACAATATATCCTGAATATCAGATATTTACATCGTGATTAAAAATAGTAGAAAAATTATAGTAGCAACAAAAAATTTTCATGGTTGTGGAGCACCACAACCTGTGTCTGTACATTAAAATGTTACCACATTACAAAGGTTGAGGGTCACAGGCCAAAATGAATCAATAATGAATATATAGTACAATAAAGTTCTATTCAGTTGTAACAAAAATATAATTGTCAAACTGGCCAGTGAATGATTGGAATAAGAATATACTGCATTAAAATGAGATGACCAAGCCAGAGAAAGACAAATGTTTCATGTTCTCTTTAATGTTTTGAAAGAATATAACTATGATTGAAAAGACAATGACTATAGGCTTTCATAGCTTGCTTTGTAACACTTCATTGGCCCCTCGTCTTTCTTTTAACTTATCTTCACTTCATTAAGAAAGATATGGCAGAGAACTTCTGCTGATATCCTGGTTAGTTCTAGCTACTCCCACAGATTTGTGCAGATTCAGTGAAGGCTGGGCAGTTTCTGCTGGCTTGTGCCATTCCTGCACATTTGTGTTTGGTATGCTGACACTACTGAAATGGACTGCTGTTATCCTGACTAACAGAGGTTGGAATCTCCTCAAAAGACTACTTCTAAACAAGTCCAAATCCCTTTGACATTTTCACCATCTTTTCTCCCCTATCTTTTGATGGTTGACTGAAAGGAGGAGTTAAAACATTTGAAAACTCTTATTGAAAGTAGGTTTTAAAAAGTCTAAGCCTACCATACCCACAAATACCAACAAATTTTATAATCCTAACACTATGTTACTATTTCCCCCCAAATATTTCTGCAACTAATTATGCTACCCATATGTCCTAAAATGTGGGTAATTCATTGCAATCTGGGCAATGATTAATTATTAATGGCAGCACACACACAAAGAAAAGCAACTCTACATTAAAGTCTTAATTATAAACGTTCCTTTTTCAGAGAATTTATACACTATATGAAGACAACCATTTCAAACATTACTTCTTTGTATTTCTTTTAAACATACAAGAATCTTCTTTTAGGTAAAGACAATCCAATATCCTAGGATTTGTTTGTTTGTTTGTTTGGTTGGTTGGTTGGTTGTTGTTATTGTTCTTTCCTCAATCAAGACCATTGAATTTCTAAGAAATATTGTTTTGCTACACATGTCACATACTCCCTATGGTCAACATATCACTTGGGATAAAATACAAATTGCCATAACAGTGTGGTGTTTGTGTATAGTAGTTTTACTAGAGTAGTTTTACAGATAGATCATAGGTGAAAACAAAACTAGACAGAGAATGAGGAGAAGCCAGAATATTAGAACATATTATCAAAGTTAATATGACACCAATCAGAACAATTCAGTGAGAAGTCAAGAGAAGCTGGATTGAATCAATCAGCTTTGTATAGAGGGTAGAAGCTTTCACTTGTAGGTATACAGATAGTTAGATTGGAGAATGAAATGCCCTGTTTATATCCCAAACCATGTATTTGCATAACTTGTATATGGCTCTCATCTCTTCTCTATTTAAAGAAAAGGAGAGATTAATTTATAGGTCGTGTCCCTGCATGATGAATGGTTATTTAAAACAAGTAGCAAATGATAAAATCTTTTGATTGCATACAGATATGGTATTGTAATGGAAAGGTGGTAGGAAGCAGAGTTTAATAGAGACTCTTCCAGTCTGATAAAAAACAGATTATCCAGAAATAAATATCTGATCATTAGTTAAACATCTCCATAAATGGAAATAATAAAATTATAGGAGTGCTGCTATGTTCAGTTGTTTACTGGGTCCTGAGTTGCTAGAGTAAGGTTTTATCTCAAAGCTGAAGCATATCCTGAAGACCCTGGCAACCAGTTGATACTTCTCACAGTTTTCTCTTTTTGTCATTAAAAAAAAAAATGTTGGCCTGGAGAGATAGCTCAGCAGTTGAGAGCACTGACTAATCTTTCAGAGGAACAGGGTTAAATTACCAGCACCTAGATAGCAGCTCACAATTATCTATAACTTGTAGATCACACACACACACACACACACACACACACACACACACACACACACACACACACAGAGGCATATAAGCAGACAAAGCACCAGTGCACATAAAATGATAATAAATTATAAAACATAATGTTTCCCTCATGCCATCTTCATACATTGTTTTTGTTTATTCTCTTCCGACTGCTATCCCATGCTTCCTTCTCCTTCTGTTTTATACTATAACTTTTCACATTCTGTATAGAAGAAATAAGCTTAAATATAAAAAAGGACATGTTGGAAGAATGCCATATTTAACATGAAAGTGGACACTATGAAACTGAGGGATTTTTTTTCTCTTAAAAAAATCAAACAAACAAACAAACAAACAAAAAACCACCAAATTACATAGTTGTGGAAATTCCAATGAACATTGGTATAAAAACAAGCAAACAAACCAATGAAGTAGAACATTGAAATAAAAGATTAAATTGGCATCTGATTGTAGATAATATAAGGGAGGCCTCCATTGGCTACCAAATGCAATAGAACTAGACATGTATTCACTCATTGAAGATAAACTGGGTATCCAAGTTAGCATAAAGGCATCCAAAAGCAGGTAACAATTAAAAAAAAATAATTATCGAGAAACCTATGGAAGAAACAAGAAATACACAGAATTAGTGGCATGTGAATATGTAGAATCAGGCTGCCAATATATTGTGCTCATTCTTTTTGTCTAGGTATAATTAATTAAAGCATCACCTTACCTTCAGGTGATATCAAACATTTTACATATTTCTTGTAACTCTTTTTATTTTCCTGTTTTTAATCACATGGTCTTATTATGTATCTCAGGACTAGCTTAAACTTTCTGTCTTTTCTGTGCTAGATTTATAAATGTGAGATACCACTTAGTGTTTTCCTGTTTTACAATTTTTAGTCATGTTTTTAACAATTGTTTTTCTTTTTCTCAAACATTTTCCTTTAGTTCAGTTATTATCAAAGTTTTATATGCATCCAAATCATTGCAGGTCGTGTTGCAACATAATTGCACTCTCCAATTCTATAATAGGATCTAGGATAGTATAAGAATGTTTACTAACAGGTTTCCATGAGATATTGTTACTAAAATGTATGGGTCTGAACGTGGATAAATTTTAAACTTTTCCCTTTCTCAATCTTTACAATTACACCATATAAATAAGAGACAGGTGAAAATATTTAAAAAACTACAAGATAAAATAATTCAGACAACATATTTTAATTACAATTAAACACAGAAGTATGTCTTTTTTCAATTAATTAAGAGCATCTGAAATTTTCCCTAAAGCTTGTAGTTCATCTAGGAAGTACATCATATGTAGTATTTTTAAATTCCTTCAGTAATTTTAGTGTTCTGTCACATTGGAGGATCTGTCTTCCAGATACATAGAAATCACACATCACCTGCCACCCACCTCCCAACACTACCAGAAAGAAATACTATTGAAATCAACGACAATTTTCTAAGAGAAGGCTTGATGCCCAAGTGTAGTGAAATGCCAGGATGGGGAGGTAGGAGTGGGTTGGTGGGTGGGTGAGCACCCTCATAGAAGCACGGGGAGGGAGAATGAGATAGGGGTTTCCAGAGGGGAAACCGGAACAGGGGATAATATTTGAAATGTAAATAAATAAAATATCCAATACAAAAGAGATGTCCTTCCTAAAACTATTTGCATTCTCATAGAAAAAATACACGATGAAAACATAAAGAATCTTTATGAAATGATTTTAAGATTGACATAGTTTCAGACACATTATATGAAATAGTTTTGAAAATTAATTTTAATGAAACATAACAATGTACTGAACTACAATAATTTTTTCATGTTCAGTAGCTGGTAACAAGCTTACATTTCTATCAACATCACATAAACAACATATAAAAAAATGCAGCCAAGCTGGGGTAGCACATGACTTTAATACCAGCACTTTGGAGGAAGGCAGGCATATCTCTGTATTCTAGGCCAACCTCCCTACAGGGTAAATTCTAGAACAACCAAGGCTATACAGCTAATGCCAGTCCTGTAAAGCCAAGAATAAAAGGAAGGAAGGAAGGAAGGGAGGGAGGGAGGGAGGGAGGGAGGGAGGGGAGGAGGGAGGGAGGGAGGGAGGAGGAGGAAAAACATAAAGAAATAATTTCAGGTTTTGGTTAAAAGTCTTTACTAACTAGGTACTTCACATGAACAAAGATTTCAATATCAGTGATAATTCTAATGTAAATAGTTTTAATAGGCCAAATTGTTGTCTCTCAAATCTGATTTACCCTCTGCCACTAGGTCTTTACAATTTTGAAAATCATCCTTGGTTGTCATACATGCAGACTTATGATAGGCAGGATTTGAGATAAGATAGATTTTACTGCTTCTACTGTACAAAGGGAATTTATGATAGTAAATATAATGAAAATACAAAAAACAACATGCCACAGGCATTATGAATTCAAAATACCAACAATATTGACATTGATAAAGCATTCTGCTCTAAGATATGTTATTCAGTAAACTATGTGTTAATTTCGTTTTTAAGAATTTTGAAATATCACACTTTTTAATAACTTCTTTTAGAGAACACATCTCTAGTTTCAGAAACATTCTTAGATTTCTGAGTTCATTACTTCCTCTGCATTAAGGATACTATTTTTAGCATTTTTCAAATATTAATAAATTAATTAAAAGTTCCCTCTAGCATAGCTTGAAATCAGGGGAAATTGTCATAGAGTTCTAGAAAACAAAAACTATGTTACCAAGTTTTAAATAAATTTTGGACAAATATATTTTCTGCTTTCTTCAAATATCTGATTTTTATTTTATTTTTAGTACAATAGTGTTAGAAAAAACATTTTTATCTGTAATCACATTTTACACAGAATGTTCATATTTATTTTTAAGATTTTACAATAAAATTCTCAAATTCCCTTTGCTTCAGTAGTGTCAAGGGCACCATTTTTAGTCATTTGTCTTCTAGATCTGTCACAATTTCTATAAATCAAACTCTTGCAGGGTTATCTTTTAAAATAAAATTTGTACAAATAATTCTAGCAAATCCACCCTGATGACAATATTTAAGTAGTGAAACATGATATTTATGCAAATAGTTTCATTTCTTAAAGATAACTTAAATTATAATTGAAAATATTCTGAATCTAGCTTCTTCCAACATTACTCATAATATACTTTTAACTTCAAATACTTAGAATAAACTATTACTCAATGTTTTGCCATATTTTAATTCAGAGACTTGTTTAATCACAAAGATAATATGTATGTGATGGTTTGTTAAATGTATTTTCAAACTTTTATTGTCAGTCAATAAAATCATAATAAGAATAGACTGTGTGTAGTTTATTCACAAAAATACTTGTTAGTATTATTTAGTTATTGAGTATATATTGAGAAAGTAATGTTATAACTTTTCAAATATTATTCATAAATTTTACAAACCACATTTTATTTATTAATATAAGACTGTTCAGTATATTTTATATGCAACTGAAGAAACACATAATGGAATGGCATGATATAAAAATATAGCTTCTGGGGAGGGGAACACCCATACAAAAGGGAAGGGGAAGGGGGATGGTGGCCTGGAAACCGGGAAAGGGAATAACATTTTAAATGTAAATAAGAAATACCCAATTTAATAAAGATGGGAAAATATATCTTCTTTCAATATTCTATTATCTTATTTCCTATGAACAAATATACATACATTAATGTAATTTATTGAGGAAATACATTATTATTACATATCCATATAAGCAAATATTTTGAATGTCTCATTATGGATATTATTGTGCACAGGTGTGTCCTTATCTATCCATAAGTATTTAATTTTTGTTTTATTTTGTTAAACTTTATATATATTTCTGTAGCAAAACTTTAAAAATTTTAAACCTCGAATATCTTTCTATTATAGTAAATTGTTTTTAACTTAATTTTTTTGGTATCTAAATAAAAATTTTGTTTTCCTTAGTTATACATTTTTATTTACAACTTTTACAGTTAAAATAGTATTAACACAATGAATATATTTGGATTTTAGGTAGATGTAAGAATATTTTTGAACACTAATGATCTTCATGATAAACTGGGTAGTTCAAACTGATCTTTAAAAATAAGTAAAATTTCCTTCCAATTTCTCTTACCACATGTTTGCTTAATTATATTATTATTTATGTATTATAAGGTCATAGAATTCTGGCATCCTTGTCACCATTTCTTTTTGTAAACCATCCGGAACAGGCAATATAAGAAGAGGCATATTTTGCATAGATCTAGGTGTGCATTTTGTAGAAATGTTTTCTAATTAGTCGCTTTAATTCTATCAGGAAGCACTGCATGTTATATTGAAAACTAGAGATATTGTTTTATGAGCATTTAAGATCTATAAAGCACATGAATTTAGAGCAATTTCTTGTTTGAAGTATTTTAGTATCATGGCATTCAATGTATAAACATATATATGTTATTTTATGGTAGAATATAAAATTTCATGGAACTGGATTAATACATTATCACACTAGTGTGAGTTATATTATTTTGGGTTTCATTGAAACCAAACTTCAAACAATATTTTAATTAGAGTTTGAGCATTTTAGAGTCAAAATAGGAAAATCTATAACTGTCTCTGGCTCCCGCTCTTTCATCATAATGGGCTTGATATTTTATTCGAGAAAACACACACACACACACACACACACACACACACACACACAAGAAAATATTTAAGAGAAGACAAGTAGAGAGATAAGATTGAATAGGTATACTCCTTATAATCATTATTTTATTCAACAAATATTAATACAACAAATCTCCTTTGTGTTTAGTAATCGTGTAGTCTTAAGTGGTTTATGTCTGCACTTTGTAAAGTACCATTTCATTCTGTATAATTTCCTGGAAATGTATTCCGCATTAGTATTTCTTCCTTGTTTTGTGTGAATAAGATTCTCTAAGGAGACCACAAGTATTTGACATAAATGTTTATTTTGTAATATATATCTAAAGAAATCTTCTCATCCCTCTCTTTAATTTCCTTAGGAGCCATTAGAGTATGAGGCACTTTCTGTCATTACCAGAGGCTGAATATGCAAAGTGGGATTAGTACAAACAACAAAACATTAAGAGATTCATCTCATCTCCTTTAGAAACATTTTGATCTGACACACTGTATAAAGAAATAATACATACACTTGCTATATGTCATTACTGAATTTCAAGGAACTACAGATTAATTACATCAAATACTTAAATCCCATGATGTCAAGAACCCTTGTCTTTTTTTCAACTTGCTAAATTTTTATTTACTAAAAAGTAAATATTAATTATTCTCATATCCTACAAATTTTACTAGTCAGACAGAAGCAAAGAAGTAATCTACTCTTTTTTTTTTCATCTTTATTAACTTGAGTATTTCTTATTTACATTTTGATTGTTATTCCCCTTCCTTGTTTCCGGGCAAACATCCCCCCCCTTCTATATGGGCTTCTCCTCCCCGTCCTCCCCCCATTACCACCCTCTCCCCAACAATCACGTTCACTGGGGGTTCGATCTTAGCAGGACCAAGGGCTTCCCTTTCCACTGGTGCTCTTACTAGGCTATTCATTGCTACCTATGAGGTTAGAGTCCAGGGTCAGTCCATGTATAGTCTTTGGGTAGTGGCTTAGTCCCTGGAAGCTCTGGTTGGTTGGCATTGTTGTTCATATGGGGTCTCGAGCCCCTTCAAGCTCTTCCAGTCTTTACTCTGATTCCTTCAATGGGGATCCCATCCTCAGTTCAGTAGTTTGCTGCTGGCATTCGCCTCTGTATTTGCTGTATTCTGGGTGTGTCTCTCAGGAGAGATCTACATCCGATTTTTTTCGGCCTGCACCTCGCAAAGAAGTAATCTACTCTTAAATTCAATGTGCAATTGACTGAAAATAAATCCATACAATCATTTCTTCCTTATATACCAAAAGAAGTAGTATGATACAGGATGAAGTTTATTCCTCATGGCCATCCCATTCTATACAGCTGTGCAAGCAATATTTATAGCCTATTCAGAAACATGGTACTGCTTATATAATATATTAATCTTTAAAATAATGAGGATGACAGACCTCAAATCAAGTACATTTTCTCCAGTGTATTGACATTAAAATCAAACTCAAAAGTGAAAAAATTACTTATTGGGTTAGAAAAGAAATCATCTCATCATTTTTTTTTTTTCTTTTTTAGTTCGATATATTTCTTTACTTATATTTCTAATGCTATTCCCTTTCCCAGTTTCCATAAGCCCACATACCCTCCCTCATATGGGTATTCCCCCATCCATCCCCCCTTACTGCCCCCCAAATTCCCCTGCACCATTCTATCAGACTTATATTTTCAATTTACAGCCTTTGAACTAGTATTCCCCATGCTTACTTGTACAACAATTTTCATACATTGCTTGGAGGACATTAGTAGACAAATAGCTGCTTTAAGTTTCAGAGTCCATAAAACTAAATTTCCTTCACCAGCCACTAGAAATTTTTCTTTCTTCACTAAAAACACACGTAAGGGCCTGGAGAGATGGTGCTGGGGTTAAGAGCATTGACTGTTCTTCCAGAGTTCAATTGCCAGCAACCACATGGTGGCTCACAACCATGTGTAATGGGATCTGATGCCCTCTTCTGGTTTCTCCGAAGACACTGACGGTGTACTCGCTTACGTAAAATAAATAAATCTTTTTTAAAAATGCACTCAAAACTTACCCCATCATAGTAAAAGAATTTCTTGATTAAATTACTGAGGACATAGGACAAAAGAATTAGGTACTAAATCAGAAATGGACATATTACTATCCTTTTATGATTAAGCAATAAAATATTTAATTAATTGTTAGATTAAAGTTGATGTTTTCAGTTTCATTAGACATGTGAATCAATCTTTAACAAGAGCATTTTTTCATTTGTGTTTTCCTTACTTTTTTTCTAATTGGATAGTTTATGTATTTACGTTTAAAAATGTTATCCCCTTTCCTGGTTCCCCTTCTCCTATCCCCTCTGTCTTTGCTTCTATGAAGATGGTCCCACTCCCAGCTCATCACCCAGCCATTCTCTTATACTAGGGAAAGAGCATTCATAGGACCAAGGACTTCTCCTCCTATTGATCCCAGACAATGACATCCTGTACTATATACACAGCTGGAGACATGGGCCCACCCATATGTAATCTTCGGTTGGTGGTTTAGTATCTGGGAGCTCTTGGAGGGCGGCCTCTGGTTGGTTGATATTGTTATTCCTTTAGGGATGCAAACCCCTTCAGCTCCTTCAGTTCTTGCTATAACTCCTCCATTAGGTCCCCATGCTCAGTCTTATAGTTAGCTGCAAGCATCCTAATCTGTGTGAGTAAAGTTCTGGAAGAGCTTCTCAAAAGACATCTATATCAGTCTCCTTCAGCAAGTACTTCTTGGCATCAGCAATACTGACTGGGTTCAGTGGCTGCATGTGGGATGGATCCCCATGTGGGGCAGTCTCTAGATGGCCTTTCCATTAGTCTCTGCTCCACTCATTGTCACTTAAGCATACTATCCTATCATCTGCCAATAATGATATTTAGACTTCTTCCTATCAAATTTGTATTCCTTTGACCTCTTTTTGTTATCTAATTGTTCTGACTACAACTTCGAGTTGAATAGGTGGGAAAGAGTGTAGGTAGCCTTGACTAGTCCCTGAATTTAGTGGGATTGCTTCAAGTTTGTCTCCATTTAGTTTGACATTGGCTACTGTTTTACTATGTATTGCTTTTACTATGTTTAGGTATGGGCCTTGAATTCCAGATCTTTATCTTTTTATCTTTATTTTACATAAACTTTCTTTGAAGCACCAGCTGGCTTGAAACTCATTATGTAAATTAGGTTGAACTCTGATCTATATAGTCAATTGTCCTGTGCCTTTATTATAATGCTGCATTATAGGTGTGTGTTTTACTATAACTGACAGAAAATAATACTTTCATTCGAAAACATATTTTCTATTCTCTTATATTCAAATTGTAGATATTCGTAAATTCGTCAAAAAATGAGAATGCTTTATGATTATTAATTACAGTAATAAAACTTATCATTTCATATGTGAGAGTGACCATATATGTCCTCCTACACTTCAAGATTCATCAACTTTGCCCTCTTTTGAAAAGAAAATTTTCATTGTCATAAATTTATTCTATTTTCCTTTTAAATTATCATATAATATATTTTAATCAGATCTTTGCCAGCCATCTAAACTTTCTAGGTCTCCCCGCCCCACAGATTCTCATATTCTTTCTCTTTTTAAGTAGTCCAGATAAAAAATAAAACCAAACAGATTAAAAAACACACACACACACACACACACACACACACACTGGCACATATGCACCATGGAATCCAATGTGTTTGGTTTAAATACTTGAATGCATGCGGCTTGCTTTGTAGTGTGGTTAATATACTCAGTGTCCTCCACTGATGAAAACTGATTTTTCTTCTCCAATTCTCCAACCACATATCTGTTTTATATTTCTTACTTGCTTTCTATTGTTTGTTTTTTATTTTTGTTTGTTTTTGTTTCTTGCATTTTTGTAGAAAATTGTTTTTATTTTGTTTTTATTTCATTAAATATTATTATTTTTATTTTATTAGTGTGCCTGCATCCCTTAAATTTTTGGTTTTGTATTTACTTCTACTTAGTCTGAGATTGTAGAACTATTTTCCTCATAAGTTTATCTATACTTCATCAGATCTGTTTAAATTCCATCATTAAGTTTCTAAACATTTGGCAATGTTTTAGATATGTTTCTATTATTTATTCTACCTTTTATGTATTGTATGCAATACTCTATGGTTTACATCCTGTTGCCTATATTGAGCCATACTTTACTGTAAATGTTTGCTTTATTTTCTAGAGGATAGGATAGAATGACAGTCATACCCAAGCTCTGAAAATGCATGACTTGGGGAGAGCTCAGAGCATTTCTTTTTCTGTACTATCCCTAGACCTAGACCTCAATGCTTCTACCCACTAACAATCTAATCTTCTGCAAATTTAGACATGAAGGCTTTAGCTTCCAGCCTCCTTTCAATAACATCAGCATAGAAAGTTTCAGCATCTGAGAATTATTGCTGAATAAACTCATTCTTTCTACCCCTATCTGAATAATGGCTGGCTGATTCAACTCAGCTGTTCTGGCTCCAACTCCTCTCAGAGCTGAAGGATTTAAATTGGCTTCTTTGCACTTCTCTGTAATTTGCTCTGCTTGGAAAAACAGTCTCTGAATTCTAGAAACTGAACTTCACTGTTTTGTTCACAAACTGAATCGAACAGAATATAACTGCATGAACACAACTCAAACTGCAATCAATTGAATTGCATCAAACTCAACTAAACTAAACTGCACCAAACTTAAGTGAATTCAATTCCACGACACTACATGCTCCACTCTTAAGTACACTCTTCCTTTTCTGTTTTCATGAGAGTTCTCAGAGGGTATATCCTATCTCTGACTCATTATGTCAAATCATTCTGACTCATGACTTTTTCTGCCTCTCAATTAGATTTCAATGGTTAGATTTAAATATATGTACAATAGGTCTATCTGTATTCTAGACAGATCACACAGGCTGAGATCTTTAGATCTGTTCATAACCAAAGTAACTTTATTTCTGAATTAAAATTGATCTATGCTTTATGGTTTATCATTCATATTGGTGCATTTTCAACATGCTCATTAAAGAATTGTTTTTATTTTTGTTTGTGAATGAGGGCATCACATAAAATTCAATTGGATGGCTTTGTTTAATAATCACTCAGACGTTTTAGACTTAATGGTTTTCTATTTGTTCTTATTAATTATATGAGAAAGCTTGTAAACATAGTGGAATCAAATGTTTCCAAATACAAGTAGAAATATTCATCTTTTTAGTTACCTCATACTTTGAATATTTTTAAGCTTTTGCTTTCACTTGATTAAAAAATGTTTTTCTCTCCACCATTTCTTCTAACCTCTCTCACATATTTCCTTCAACCTCATGGTCTCTGCTTATTAACTGCATATATATATATATATATATATATCACTACATGCAAATTATTGAATCTTGTCATGTATTATAAAACCATGTATTAGAAAATTAATAATTCAGTTACTACCAAGTATCCTTTTTATTTGGATATATTTTTTGTTTACATTCCAATTGTTATTCCCTTTCCCAGTTTCCTGTACATAAGCTCCCTATCCCTTCTCCCTCCCCATCTTCTATAAGGGAATTCCCCTTCTTATCTATCCTCTCCCTGCACCTCCACATTCCCCTACATTGGGGGTCCAACCTTGGCAGGTCCAAGGACTTCTCCTTCCCTTGTTGACCAAGAAGAACATCCTCTGCTACATATGCAATTTGAGCCATGGATCAGTCCATATATAGTCTTTGGGTAGTGGCTTAGTCACTGGGAGTTCTATTTGGTTGGCAATGTTGTTCTTATGGGTATGTAAGTCCCTTAAGCACTTTCAGTCCTTTTTCTAAATCCTCCAACAAGGGTTCCATTCTCGATTCAGTGGTGTGCTGCTAACATTCGCCTCTGTATTTGTCACGCTCTGGCTATGTCTCTCAGGAGACATCTATATCCGGTTCTTGTCAGCATGCACTACTTAACTTCATATATATATAATATATATATATATATATATATATTATATATATACTTTTCTTATTGTCAAAATATAGCTAAAGATGTCAGTATTTTCTTTTCTATGCTTGAATTGTTTTACTTAACATCTTGTCATTTCATATAATACCAAATAATTGTCAAATTAAGAGTAGTAGGTTCATTCCATGAACCTGTGACTTGCCTAACCATGAGTTGTTAACTTGATATTCACTACATCATATATTGGTTCTAGGAGAGTGTTCCTTAAATTCATTCATAAATTGCTGTATAACCCCATAAAATATATGCAGTTTTTGAACCCATGGATATCTTTCCATGTGGACCATTCTTGATGCTCATAGGATTCACAACTGAGTAGGACAACATATGTTATTTTTCCCTGACAGCTTGCATAGCTCCTTCCAATACTGTGAGTATGTACTAGTTACAACTGAAGACACTTTTTGATCAGTACAAACTTGATGTTTCTATGACTTATGATCAATGTATGTGGTATCTTCAATGATAAGTCCTTAATATGAAGTTCTGATGGGTTCTGAAGTGAACCTGAAAAGACCAGTTAGGAACTGTTCTGAAGCAATCACACCAAGGTCTTTATTTGAGCTAGCTCTGGCCTACCTCACTGCCACCCACCAGGATGGTTCCAATGGAGGTAAAGTCCTGAACATTCATTGAGACAAGATTTTTTTCTTTTGTTCTTATTGTCATTGTTCTTTTTTAAAATTTTTATTGTATATTTCTTTACTTACATTTCAAAGGTTATTCCTCTTCCCGGTTTCCTGTCCATAAGCTCCCATTCCCTCCGCTCCCCTCCTCCTCCTCCTCCCCCTCCCCCATAGGGGTGTTCGGAAAGCAGCAAGTGAGTAGTATTTCTAGCCTGGCTAGCATCATTTTGGTGTGCTATTGTGGACTTTAGCATAATTGGCTGGTGCTAGGATTCAAACCATACACTTACTTTCTGCTTCTCTCTGCATTGCTGGTTATTAGGCAGGGGTGAGCGTATAACCTGGGGGTGCAGATTTGTTGGGGGGTAACCTGAAAATGATCAATTTGTTTGGGAATATTAACGTAGAGATACTCATTTTGTTGAGTTTAACTGAGAAACTGGAGCTAAGCTCCAATTTTGTTGGGGGATACCTTGAAAATGAATGCTAGGTACTAGCCTGTTGGTTTACCTGAGTTAAAACTTACATCAGGCTGTCTAAAATGGAGTCTGAATTTAACAGATTTCATCTCTCAAAGAAAAATAACAACATCCTCTATTTGGAGTGGAAGTGAGTATTCTTCAGGAACTACTAATCAACAACTTGACAGGAGATATGCCACACTTCGCATTGAGATTTTATATTGCAAACTATGGCTTTGTGGATGAAGACAATCCCACAAGTACTCTAAATTGAATTATCTACCTACCTACCTACCTAGCTACCTACACACACACACACACACACACACACACACACACACACACACACACACAAACACACACATGTAGTTTGAATGAGGATGCTCTCTACAGGCTCATATATGCAAATATCTTTTCTCCATTTAATTTGGGAAAACTTAGGCACGACCTTGGAGGAAAAAATACGCCAATAGGAGTTTTTGAAGCTATATACCATCCCCAATTTGTTCTCATTTGTTCTCTGTGTTTGCTGGTTCAGTATGTGAGAACTTAGTTGTCAGCATCCAACTTCAGTTATGTCTGCTGTTCCTATACTGTTCCCTCCATTACAGATACTACTATGCTGGAACTGTGAACATAAATAAAACCTTCTTTCTGTTAACTCCATTAGTTACTGTGCTTGATTGCCCTAATAGAAAAATATATAAAATATACAGATATATTAAAAAAGATAAAGAGATATAGATGATGATAAAAATAGATGAATAGATAGATAGATAGATAGATAGATAGATAGATAGATAGATAGATAGATTATGAAATTATGAAGAAAAAAAGACAACAATTCTTTCCTGGATTCAAATAGACATATTTTTACTCGGCAAACCAAACAGCTCTGAATGGTAAGGATAATCCCTATATGAAGAAATTCCAATTAATTTATTTATCTATTAATAGTGTGTGTGTGTGTGTGTGTGTGTGTGTGTGTGTGTGTGTATAGGCATGCATGTATGTTGTTTGAGAATTAAAGTCTCCCCTCCCATAGTCCATAGAATATTTAAAAGCTTAAGCTTCATATCAATATGAAGGTTTAAACTGTAGGGTTTTTTGTTTTTTTTTTGTTTTTTTTTTTTTTGTTTTTTTTCGGAGCTGAGGCCTGAATCCAGGGCCTTGCACTTGCTAGGCAAGCACTCTACCACTGAGATAAATCCACTTCCCCAAGCTGTAGGTTTTTATAAAGCTTTTTAAGCATCCCAACTCATCTTTCCCACAACTTCCCCCTTCTATAGTTTTTCATCTTTTATAAATTAAGTCAATTTATTCTTAATAATATATACTTACATTATGAAGAAAATACCTACAGTATATGTTTGCTGTTTTTCTTTTAGGGAAATGATATCTCATTTAATGTTTTATGAAATCATTTGTAAACTTTCTTGCAAATGCTCCTGAGAAATAATCTGAAAAATTTGGAAATGGACAGATGTCTGAGTATTTATGACATGTACTTCTTTTTCAGAGAACCTCAGTGTATTTCCTACAACCCTGTGGTACACAGCCACCTGTAGTTCCAGATTCTAGATCATCTGACTCCTCTGCACCTATAGTTAAATGTGCATAAGAATATATATACTGACTCAATATGATATATTGATAGCTAGTAGCCAATTTCCAAAAAATAATAAAAGATCAATTTTGCTTGTATAATGCTATTATGATAAATTATTTTTTAACATTCAGAGAAGTTTTATAAGTGTTTAAAAAACAATACCCCAGGACAACATGTTGTTAATATCAGCAGCTTCACAGTAGAGGAGAATGAAACAAAGAAAAATATCTATGCCACTTAAATTGGCAAGTAAGTAAGTCTTATGGTAAATAAACAGTCACATAACAAACAAGGAGGCTTTGAAGAAAGAATAAGGAATCCCAAAGTATTAGTACAAAATGCTTACAACAGAGATAGAAAGAAACAGAGAAGGTAAATTATTTTCTTGAGCAGGCCAACTTATGAACCACCATGGCAATTGTTTAGAAGGGACATCATTAAGTGAGACAGAAATCTGACCAGACTAGAATATTATGTCTCCACCTAGGTAAGGAAGAAATTCTATTTTCCTGATGAGGATTTTTTCCTAATGGACCCTTTAATGTTACTTTATCATATCCTCCTCTGAAAAGATAACCCTCAAGTCATTTAGGAATCAAATAAGGGATCAGAAACCCCAGAGAGTTTTGGCATCTCTGGTTATTATGACTAATTCTCTATGCTCTCCTGGGTAAGCTCTATTACAGTTCTTTAGTGAGCCACTAGTCTAAATGTCACTTATTGCTCCATTATTCTTTTTCAGATATGATTAACATATACTAGTACTTGAAATATAGTGTACAAAACAGGCTGCACTCATGAAGTATTTTCATGGCTAAAAAGCACAAACATTGAGACGATTGTGAGAAAAAAATAATTCTATCTGATGTTTACAATAAATTCAAACATTGCTGACTTCTAGAGACTTTAAACTTGTCAGTTATTGTTTTTGGCAGTTGTCTTACCACATTAAAATTATGATCTTTGCTTAATTTATGGCAGAGTATAATTTATAACAATAACAAATAATTTTAAAGTACTATAGCTTATTTATTTCAGATTAAACTCATGATATCATGATCTTACACATGTTTTCTAGGAGTTGTATTTAGTCTTATTCTTGACTATGCCATTAAAAAGTATGCAAATTTATACTTGGCTCAGTGACTATAACCTGTATGGTTTTGGTCTGATTTGATACAAAATATCATAAATTAATGTCGTTTGCAAGGTAAGATACATTTGGAAAGTACCTAGTATCACATATAATAACTAAAAGATTTAAAAAAAACAGTTGAGCCGATTTTTATAATAAAACATAGTGAAATTATAACCCCTCTTGTTTCTTATTTTGGTGTCTAATCCAAATGGCAAAGAAATATATCACATCAATTCATTTCTATGGAAATTCAATCACACTTTCTAAAACGGTACTTAATGCAGGAACACAGCTCTATATTGATTTGATGATGTAGGTACTTCATTCAAATAAATGTGACCTGCAATTCAAAAAGCCAATCAATCAAGCAAATTGGATAAATTGTTGCAAGAAATGTGCAGAAATCAATGCATAGAAAGCTCTTATGTTTGAAAAATTGACCAATCACAGTGTAGCTCATGCAATTAGATTTTGGGTCTCTGTTCTCGAGTTTACATTTCAATATTGCACTATTATTCATTTGAAATCACATGAAACTGAGATTGATCTTGCCAACAATTTTTCACATAAATGTGCCAGAAAGAAGTGAGGCACCGTAATGCTATAACCTCAGTCCTGCTTTTATTCCCAGATGTGTATTATTTCAGAGAAAGTTGGCTGATTATAGACATGAACCATAACTGAAAACTTATCCTTTCAGTTTTCTTACCATTTAAATAACATATGCAATTTGTCCTATAAAGCAGACTCAGTATCACATAAACTGATTTATCAAGTATTTGAAGATAAGTGGAAGGAATATGTGCAGTAACAAATTTTAGAAAGATTTATTTATTTATTTATTTATTTATTTATATTTTATGCCTATCAGTGTGTTACCAGTATATACATTTGTGCATGTATAGACCATATGAGAACATTAGGTTCATGAAACTAAAGTGACAGACAATTGGGAGCAACCATGTAGATTGAGAAACCTGAACATAAGTCTTCTGAAAAAGCAGAATGTACTATTAACTCCTGAGTCATTTTTTAAGTTCCTTCATAAATATTTTGACACCTAAAATTATAGTGTCCTATCTGAAATATAAACCAAATGATAAAATTCTTTATGTGTGTTATGTTTCATGTTATTCTAATCAGCACTCTAGAAACTGTTTCACCACCAGTAATACTACAGCCAAAAATAACAGTGTCAATTACATTAGCTCTCATAAGGTAACTATGGTAATACTAGAGAATCAGAATGGACAAGCAATTAGTAAAGAATAAATGAAAATGATTCCCATTATTATTTTATTGTATATTAAAACAATGACAGAGCCACCAATGAGAAATGAGACATGAGATATTTTGTTGTTATTTATAATGTTTTGACTTTCTAATATCTTTTGAAAGGTTTAATGATTAGTAATTTTGTTAGAATTCAGATTCAAATCAACAACTTTCTTTTGTTAAGAGCATTAAAAGACACTTTGGAAAGTGAGGGAAATAAACTGTGAGTTAATTGCTGGTCCTTTAGAATCAGGCTATCTTTACACAATTGATAATTAAATTTCAGGGTATAATACCAATAGCTTGCATTATTTTGCAAGTGCTTGTATCTTTCAGTATTGAATATATTTGTATCACATAACAGGAGAAAATTATGTGGGATATTGTTTAATTATATGGGATATTGATTACTTTGGATATATAGCGGGATATTGTTTTATCAAAAGCCTAAACAAAAGGAAATGTCACATTTTACTTCACAGAAAATATATTGTCTTCAACTGAGCAAACAAATATCCGAGTATCATAGAAACAATATCAGAAATGTGCTACTATGGACCAAAATAAATTGCATTCTTTAAAATTCAAAGGTTGTATGTATAAGCAATATAATCCACCTAAAAACTCTTCTTCCTGTTTATATCCATATTTCATAAGTATAAAATATACACAAATCAAGTCTTGGAGATGAAAAAAAGAAAATATAAGTATTTCTCAATTATATGTGATAAAATTCATATATATCTACCATAAACTTATCATAAGTTCAAGAACATTTAAAATAATTCAACTAAAAACATTCTATTTATAATAAACCTGTCCTACCTTCCATATTATATTTACCTTAATATATATATATATATATATATGAATTATTTGTCACAAATCTTATGCTAAAATTATTGATTATTGGCAATTGGTCAAGTGTATGCATCTGTGTGTCTGTGTCTGTGGATGTGTCTCTGTGTGTGTATGTGTATATATGTATTTATCTGTGCATGTTGTATGCATGTGCTCATAAGTATATGTGTGCTTGTGTTCACAATTGGGGTTACTCAACTTGTTGTTGTAGGTGACTTGCCTTTACTCTCTACCACTTCCCTAAGTGGTCTCTTTCTGGGACATATGAAATGAACAACAATTATGGCATCTTATACGATGATATGCATAATACTGACAAGTTGGCTCATCATAAAGAACTAGAGTCAAAATGTAGGAGCTACATCAAAGGCATTTTCATATTTTATGGTACACAGACTATCACTCCAAAGAGAGAAGGCATCATGAGCTCAAATCTTAAACAAAGCAAAGGAGTACATATTTGAAGGAAAAGACATTGATGATTTCAGGTGGTAGAAGTAGAATGCTCATCTGGAGTAACAAGGGGAAATTAAGAACTGATCAAGTCCTTTGTTCATGGATACATTACTTACCTTACTCCCTCATGGGAGATGCAAGTAAATGAAAATGTTCCTGAACAGGAGGAGGTAAGGTCAAGTGCCCAACCTAATTTCAACTACTTTTCTTCAGACAATATCCTTTACACCAACAATGAGGGCAGCACGATCTCTACTTGTTATCAGAGTTTAGACTCTATCTCAGTGGCAGGGCCTGAAGAGGCTCAAAATAGGAAGGAAGTCAAAATGGATGACAGATAAGCTATGTGAGCTAGGCCAGGAATAAAAAAATGTTTTCTCAATTGTCTCATACTCGTCTCAGTTCAACATTAGAACACTCAATGAAAAGACTATTTTCTTGTTCATTTTTTCTTTTCTATTGTTTAGTTTTTACTTTTTCATATATTTTTCATCTTTCGCAACAGCTTTTCTCTCTGTTCTCTGTTTTAAAATGTATTCCCTTTAAATGTTCCTGTTCCCACCAGAGTCTTTAAAACAAAATAATATCATATAGCAGTTCTGTCTATGGAAGATAGCAGTTCTGCCTATGGAAGATAGACCACTTTCCAGAACTCTGAGTAACTGGTATCCTGTCTATCTAACCAAGTTCTCATGCCCAAAGATAATGGACTTGGAGGACTTTTGCCCTGCTAAGCTTCTTTGCAAACCTAACCTCAGTCTAAACATAGACATTATATTTAATGGAATTTGTACTCTGATGTACTCTACTTTAATAAAATGACTAAATTGGAATAAACATAATTACTTCATTCTCTTTTTAAGGATTAAGTTTTATAAAAGCTACTGCTCCTGTTGAAGACAAGATTCTTTCATAAGATTATCATATAGAAGGAAAGCTGGGGACGATTCAGTTTACTAATTGGGCTAAGATGTGACTCTACTCATACCATTATAATAGTTAAAAACAAAACCTCCTATATTATAATGAAACGTTAAATCTGTCTTCTCTCTGAACTTTACTCATCTTCCCATTATCTTCCATTTTCTTGAGACTCTCTCTTATAAAAAAAAAGTACAGTCATATGAATACTTTCTGACAGATGGAAAGAAAAGATTTCAAATATATCTTGTGATGAATATTAGAACATAATTTTATGTGAATATATACATAAAAGAATATAATAATAGTGCTAAAACTATATAATGACTAGGTGGGAAAAGTTGTCCAGAATGGAAAACTTTTGGCATTTTCTTAAGTGTTTTCCATTATAAAATAAACTGCCTAATGATAAAAAGTCTTTAATTATGCAGGAAATGCAAATCAAAACAACCCAGAGATTCCACCTTACACCAATCAGAATGGCTAAGAACAAAAACTCAGGTGACAGCACATGTTGGAAAGTATGTGGAGGAAGAGAAACATTCTATTGCTGCTGGAGTTGAAAACCCATTGTGGAAATAAACCTGGCAGTTCCTCAGAAAATTGGAAATAGATCTACCTGAAAACTCATCTATACCATTCTTGGGCATATTCCCAAGAGATGCCCCACCATGTCACTGGAGTCCATTTTCCACTATGTTTTTAGTGGCTTTATGGTCATTGTGATAGTGAGAAGTTGGAAACAATTCAGAAGTACCACAACAGAAGAATGAATACAGAAAATGTGGTTTATTTTCATAACAGAATACTACTCAGCTACTAAGAATGGGGACATCATGAGTTTTGCAGGCCAATGGATGGAAATAGAAAATAACCTGAGTGAGGTAACTCATATCTAAAAGGACATGCATGGTATGTGCACATTAATAAGTGGATTTAAGCCAAAAATACAGAATCCCCATGGTAAAATCCACAGAATTCAAAAAGGTTAACAAGTTGAATGGCCCAAGTAAGGATGCCTCAGTCACATTTGGGAGGCAGAAGAAAGCAATCACTGGGGAAGAAGAGGGAGGGAAAGATCTCGGTGGGAGAGGAGATAGTTATGGGAAAAGGGGAATATGATGAGATATTGTGGGGGAACCAGACTGAAGTTCCAAGGGCTACCAGAAATAATGTAAATAGGCAGCCTTGACAGGTTGGAGGTGGGGGAACCATTTAGAATGTATCAGAGACCTGGGAGATGGCACACTTTCAGGACTCAAGAGAGAGATCGTAGATAAAATGCCCAACAGTGGGGAGAGGGAATTTGTAGAGTCCATCTCCAGTAGAAAGATAGGGCATCTATTGAAGGGATGGAGTTGCCATCCAAGAGTCAACAATTCTGACCCAGAATTGTTCCTGTCTAAAAGTACTGCAGAGAAATGGAGAAGAAACAGAGAAAAAGTAAGGTCAGTGACTGGGCCAACTCAAGGGGAGGCTCTATGACTTGACACTGTTATTGATGCTGTGATATGCTTACAGACAGTAGTCTAGCATGGCTGCCCTCTGAGAGGCCCAAGAAGCAGCTGAAAGAGTCTGATGCATATACTTACCTCTAATCAATGGACAGAAGCCAGGGACCCCTGTGGTTGAATTAGGTAAAAACTGGAAGAAGTTGAGAAGTACAACTACCCCATAGGAAAACCAACAGTCTCAGCTAACCTGGATCCCCAATATCTCTCAGACACTGAGCCGCCAAAGAGGCAGCATAGAGCTCTTATGAGCCTCCTGACATGTATACAGCAGTGGACTACCAGGTCTGACCTCAGTGAGAGAAGATGCACCTAACCCTGAAGAGACTTGTGGCTCCAGGGAATGGGTAGGAATGGTGGGCTGGGGTAGACATGTGAGGGCATCCTTTGGAGATAGGGGAGGAGGTATGGAATGAGGAACAGCCAGAAGGCAGACTAGACAGGGGATAATGACTGGAATGTAAAAAAAAATAAAAGATATAAAAAAGTCTGTCATTGCTTCATGAAAGTCAGTGTGCCAATATAAAAGAGTAAGTGTTACATCCAGGATGGGAAAAGGAGAAAATAGTAAATAAGACTACAGACTAGAAAAAAAGAGGACAATCAGATTACATGATCTATGTATTTTAAACTTATTTTTACAATATTATCTTCTGACAATATTTTCTTTTTATCCTTTTCAAGGTATATTAATTAGGGCCTAATATATGACAAATTAAAACTGAAGGTGTTTTAATAACATTTTGAGAAGGATACTAAAATTTTAATGAATATTTGAATTTTACATAAAAAGTAGTTTTATTTCAATATAATATAATTAATTAATAATATAATTAATGGGATCACTCTGTTTCCTGAAGTCCTGCTATGATCAAAGTTCATAGCAATGAGTGACATCATAAAGAAATTTGTGAGATCCCATACTAGCAACTTACCAGCACACATGTACCTATAGAAAAAAATAATCAAACACACCTAAGAGGAGTAGTTAGCAGGAAATAATCAAACTCAAGGCTGAAAACAATAAATTAGAAAGACCAGAACATCAACAAAATCCAGTTTTGTTATTTAGGAAAATCAACAGGACATACAAGCCCTTAGGTACACAAACTAAAAGGAGAGAGAAAATATCAAAATTACAAAATCAGAAATGAAAAGGGAAGTATAACATGAGACACTGAGGAAATCCAAAGAAGAACTAGGTTATATTTCAAAAAACTGTTCAACTCAACTTGAAAAGGAAAACAGAATGAACCCTTTTCTTGATAGCTATCACTTACCAAAATTAAATTAAGGTCAGTTAAACAATCTAAACAGATGTATAACCGTTAAGAAATAGAAACAGTCATTAAAATCTCCAAACAAACAAAAAAAGAGTCAAAGATTAATGGTTTTAGTGTAGAATTTTACTAGATTTTCAAAAAAGTGATAAACCGATACTTATCAAATTATTACACAAAATAGAAACAGAAAGAACTTTGCCAAAGTCATTGAGTAAGGCCACGGTCAACTTAATACATAAACTACACAAAGACTCAACAAAATAAATAGAACTTCTAGACCAATTTCCCCTAGGAATATATTGATGCAAAAATACTCAATAAAATACTGAATCCAAAAACATCAAAATCATCATCCACCATGATCTACTAGGTATCATCTCAGAGATGCAAAGGATAGTTCAACATACAAAACTCGATCAATGTAATAAGCCATATAAACAAACTTATTCTTATCTTATTCTTGAATAGATCAGGGATACCTTGTACATACTTCAATACAATAAAGGCAACATATAGAAAACCAATAACCAATATCAAGTTAAAAGGAAAGAAACTTAAAGCAATTCCACTAAAATTATGAACAAGTCTGTCTCCTTTCTTCCTATACATCTTTTCTTACATGTAAAAGTCACATTTTTAATTAGAACAGTAAGAAAACTAAAGGAGATCAAGGAGTTACAAATTGGAAAGGAAGAAGTCAAAGTATCACTATTCACAGATGATATAATAATATACATAAGCTAACTAAAATTTATATCAGGGACTCCTACATGAGCAACACTGTCAGCAAAATGTCTGGATACAAAATTAACTGAAAAAGAAACAAAAACAAACAAACAAAAACAAAACAAAACAAAAAAAGTTGCTATCATGTGGCAGCAGGAATGAGTTTAGAGAGTACTGGTGACATATAGGTGACAATTTCACAACTGAGTCTTCATATAGAAAAAGCAGCATGAGCAGAGTCTGTCTTTTTCACTGTTGCCTGTCTCTGAATCCCTTTCTCCTACATGTGTCATTTTTCTAGCCACAATAGGAGATCATGTTCCAAGTAATACTGCAACTTGATATTCCAAGTAGAGTTGATATCTAAAGAAGGCCTCTCCCCCCACTTTTTTTTTTATTGGATACTTTATGTATTTACATTTCAAATGTTATCCCCTTTCTCGGTTTCTCCCGCTCCCATCCCTCCTCCCCGTTTCTATGAGGATGATCTCCCTCCCACCCATCTACTTTCACCTTCCATTTTCTAAGGAGAAAGTGAGGAGGGGGTATTTGTTGGGGAAGAAAGGTGAGAGGGAGGGACTGGGAAGACAGGAGGGAGGGGAAGCTGTGATTGAGATGTAAAGTAGATCAATATATTAAAAATATTTAATGGAATTATACCAATTGCAAATTAGTTGAAGTAAAATAACAAAATCAAGGAATGAGATAAATGTTTGACTATCTTGTCATAAGTTATTTAGAA
Source organism: Rattus rattus (assembly GCF_011064425.1). Taxonomy (NCBI): domain Eukaryota; kingdom Metazoa; phylum Chordata; class Mammalia; order Rodentia; family Muridae; genus Rattus; species Rattus rattus. The sequence continues at coordinate 74,135,006 of NC_046172.1, forward strand.
ATTTGTCATTTTAGTACCTATTTCAGAAACAAATAAAATATTTTCACTATAAATAAAAAGTGTAGGGGTTGGGGATTTAGCTCAGTGGTAGAGCGCTTGCCTAGGAAGCGCAAGGCCCTGGGTTCGGTCCCCAGCTCCGAAAAAAAAGAACCAAAAAAAAAATAAATAAATGAATAAAATAAAAAGTGTAAATAATCAGAGAAAAACCACAAAATAGTACACAAATAAATGCCGTAGTAATCTTATAAGATACCATCCTCAAACTTATAGAACTGCTTAGAATTTACATTAAAATAAAAATGTCAACATTTAAAACAATAATTTCAAACTAACTTGTATTATTATTGAAAATTTTTAATAATAAAGTTGCTATAAACTACTACATAAAGCAAATATATTAAAAATATTATAAGTATTTAGATTCTCAGTGTTTAAACATATTGAAAGGCACAGCCATAGCCCACCTTATTTTAATTAGTATATTATTAGCGGATAGATAAGTATTACTGTATGATCCTGAATAAATTATTCTAAATATTAAATGCATTTGTTTTTATCATTTGATAACATAAAATAGTTGGTAAATATACTAATATATTTAACAATTTGAAGTAATGTATTGTCATAATGCTGAGTACACACAATGCTGAAATAATATCATTTTGCATTATAAAATTTTAGATAATAATTTAGAACTTACTGATAGGGCCAGCCTAATTATTATAGAAAAAAATGTGACTTTCTAGACTATATAACAGCATTACATAAATATATCAGTGGATGCAAAATCTAGCTCAAAATTTAGCAAACATAATGATTCACATTCACTTGGAAAACTACCTTTTTACTAGGATCTGCTATATATTAATATGAATGAAATATGATGTTAGAAATTATATACATTAGCGATTGGCTGCCCTTACTAAAGGACTATAGATGATGCTAACTTTGGGTAGGCTAACTAAAAATAAATTACAAATATCTTAGTACTACGAAATAAAATATGAATTTTATTTAACTTCTTAACTCAAGATTGCATAAACATTGATTACACAAATATTAGTGAAAAAGAGTAAGTTTTTAAATTAATTATAATTATTCAATAGTATTAAAAACTGCTAGGTTCTAGGATATGGATAAATAATAGTAAAAGAGTGACAGTGTACCTCTGTATTATGGAAATAGGATATGTAAGAAACTGTAAGTACACATGGGGGTACCCATAACTCCAGCTGGATATGTAGCAGAGGATTGCCATTTCTGGCATCAATGGGAGGGGAGATCATTGATCCTGTGGAGACCCCAGCATAGGGGAATTCTAGGACACTGAGATGGGAATATGTGGATGGGTAGGAAAGCACCCTCTTTGTACAGGGGATGGCAGAGGGGGTAGGCAACTTGTGGAGGTGAAAATGGAAAGGGGGATAGCATTTGAATTTTAAATAAAAAATAACAAAAAGCAGAAAACTATAAAATTGATTATGGGGAAACTACTTCTTTACAATTAATTTTAACTACATGCAATACAAAAGAGCTGAAACATTGAGCTAGTAATAGAATATAGAGCAGAGTGAAACAGTGTCTTCTGGACATGTTATGGTCTCAGACATTAAATTCATAGCAGGTGTGTTTGCTAGAACAACATCTATAAAATGTCAGCTTACTTTTTATTAAATATGAGATGCATTTTCCAACAATATTTTATGGAGAGAGTGATAATCATTAAATATAACCCCAAACCGAAAGCCTTATAATTTATTCTTTTAAAAAGGAAAATAATGAGCTAATAAGTCATGAATGCTTACAGTGACTGTCTATGCAAACACCACCAGTATGTTTGTTAATCTTTATAAAACAATCTTTTAAAAATAAGAATGCATATATGTTAATGTTTATGATGGTTTAAATATTATTTTTGTATTTACGTAAATATTGAGTGAAATTCGTTTACATACATTAAGCATATCCAGCTTTTTAAGAAATATGGTTTTTAATTATATGAAGGAAAAATTTAAAAATTTGTTTTTCTTCTATTTGCTGAAAGGAAATACAGAAAGGGTGGATTCAAATAATTAAACAAAGGGATTGTTCAAAGTATTTTTAGTCCTAGTTTTATTCATAATAACATCACTATAATAAATTCTACTTTGATTCAGGAAGTATTTTGAAATCTTCTCTACTAAATCCTTGTAACATCTGAATAGTGTTGTCATGGATACTTGATGCTAATTGATATATTTCAATAGTGCTGATTGGTTAGAAAAATAATTTCATACCCTATTATTTGCATCTTGAAAATTTAGGAATACCGACAAACATATTTATTCAAAGTCAAAGCACAGAGCATGAAAAGCTTAATATGCAGCTGTTCAGAAAATTCACTTCATTCTAAATCCAAGTTATAAAACAAAAATTTTCCACAGAAATGTATATAAGTAAGGAGAAGAGTCTCACAAACACACACATACACACACACACACACACACACATATACATATGTATTACTTCTCATAACTTTGCACTTGTTGATAACATACATGTTGAATTCATTGCTCATATTCTAATATAAATATATGAACAAATGATCCCCCTTAATGTATTTTATTAATATTTTATTTCCTAATGTCTTTCATTACCTTGCTATTATTGCTTTATTTATGTGCATTAAACTTTGAAAGATATTATTTATTTCTTTAAAAAGAAGAAACTACAAGTGTCATCAGTTGAGTGTAATTGTAAGCAAGGAAAATCTATTCATTTTAAGTTCCTACATTGAAATTACTGAATGAAACTATATCTTTAGTGATTGCATACTTGCATATTAAAGTTTGCTTGTGAACCTTTGCCAAATAGAATTTACATAGAAACTAGATATAAGGTTATATGCAATAAATTATGCTTAGGTATTTTTATTCAGAGCAGGAGTTACCATTTTAATATCCAATAAAATAGACTTTCATCCAAAAGTTATAAAACAAGATGGAAAAGGACACTTCATATTCATCAAAAGAAAAATCCAACAAGAGTAAGTCTCAATTCTGAACATCTATGTCCCAAATGCAAGGACACACACATTCATAAACAAAACATTACTAAAGCTCAAAACACACATTGAACACCATACAATGATCGTGGGCGACTTCAACAATCCATTCTCACCTATGGATATGTCATTGACACAGAAACTAAACAGAGATATAGTGAAACGAATAAAGGTTATGTACCCTAATTTTTAATTGGGTTATTGGTTTGTTGGTGTCTAACTTCTTGAGTTCTTTATATATTTTAGATTTTAGCCCTTTGTCAGATATAGGGTTAGTAAAGATCTTTTGCAAATCTGAAGCCAGCTGTTTTCTTTTATTGATGGCAATCTCTGACTTACAGAAGCTTTGCATTTTCATGAGGTTCAATTTATTAATTCTTGATCAAGATTATTCCCTACTTTCATTTATATTAGATTTAGGGTTTCCACTCTTAGGTTGAGTTCTTTGATCTTTGGTCTTGGCCTTTGTGCATTGTGAGAAATATGGATCTATTTGTGTTCTTCTACGTGCAGTCCTCTAGTTAGGCCAGCACCATTTGTAGTAGATACTTTATCCTTTCCGTTGTATGGTTTTGACATTTTTGTCAGAAATTCAAGAGTCCATAGCTTTCTAGGTTTATGTCAGTATTTGATTCTAGTCCCTTGACCAAATTGTCTGTTTATATCCAAACATACCATGCAGCAATAGTTTTGCTCTGTACAGCTAGAAATCAGGGATGGTGATGCCTACTGAAGTTTTTTTATTGTACATAATTCTTTTTACAACTGAAGTTGTGAGCTTTTTCTCAAGGTTTGTAATGATTTGTGTTGGCATTTTGATAGGAATTGTGTTGAATCTGTAGATTGCTTTTACTAAGATTCCCATTTTTACTATGTCAATCCTACCAATATATAACCATGAGAGATCTAACTATCTTCATCTATCTTCTTCACTTACGTTCTTTAGAGAGTTAAAGACCTTGTCATACAGGTCTTTCACTTACATGGTTAGAGTTACAGCAAGATATGTCACATTATATAATCCATCATATTACATAAGTACATACATATTGATGAACATATTTGAGGCTATTGTTTTCCTGGTTTCTTGCTCAGCCCACTTATCATTTTTATAAATGAGCAATACTTAATTTTTTGAGTTAATTTTGTTTCTAGCCACTTTGCTGAAGGTGATTTTCAGCAGTAGGAAGTCTGTGGTAGAAGTGTAGAATTACTGGTATATGATATAATTTCAACTATGAAGAGGAAAAGTTGGACTTCTTCCTTTTTAATTTGTTGTCTTATTTAGGGTTTTATTGCTGTGAACAGACACCATGATCAATGCAAGTTTTATAAAGGACAACATTTAATTGGGGCTGACTTACAGATTTAGAGGTTCAGTCCATTATCACCAGGCAAGTGCATGGCAGCATCCAGACAGGCATGGTGCAGGAGGAACTGAGTTCTAATTCTTCACCAGAAGGAAGCTAGGAACAGACCGAGCATCATTAGACAGCTAGGAGGAGGGTCTCCAAGCCCACACCTACAGTGAACACTTCCTCCAACAAGGCCACATCTTCTAATAGTGCCACTCCCTGGGCCAAGCATATGTAAACCATCACATTTGTATTCCCTTGATCTCCTTTAGTTGTCTTTTTCTCTGGATAGAATTTCAAGTAACATATTGAAAGGAAATGGAGTGAGTGGACAGCCATCTCTTTCTCCTGATTTTAGTGGAACTGCTTTAAATTTCTCTCCATTTAATATAATGCTGTGTATAGACTCGTTCTTTAATGCCTTTGTTGTATATAGATATGTATTTGGCATCCCGGATTTACACAAGACATTTACAAGGAAGGGTTTTTGAATTTTGACAATGGCCTGTCTGGTATCCAGTAAGATTATCATGTGTTTTTTTTTTTTCTTTCAGTTTGATTATATGCTGGATTGTGTTGTTAAATTTAGTATATGGAATCACCTCTGCATCCTTTGAATGAAGCACATTTGATCAAGGTAGATGAGGTTTTCATATGTGTTCTCAGATCCTTTTTTTTTTTTTTTGGATTTACTGTGGGATTATTTTATTTGGTATTTTAATACCAATGTTAATAAGGGAAATTGGTCTTTAATTCTGTTATTTAGTCTATAGTTAAGGTGTCAGCGGGATGCTGGCTTTACAGCATGAGTTTGTCAATGTTCCTTCTCTTTTTATTTTCTGGAATAAATTGTGAAGTACTATACTTGTTGCTTTTTTGAAAGTATGGTAGATTTCTTCACTAAAACATCTACCTCTGGGCTTTTTCCTTTTTGATAGGAGTCTTTTTAATTGTCAAGGTTATTTCTGTAGGGGTATAGTATAGTATAGTATAGTATAGTATAGTATAGTATAGTATAGTATAGTATAGTATAGTATAGTATCGTATAGATTGTTTACCTGATCTTGATTTAAATTGGTAAGTGGAATCTATCAACAGGCTTCAATTTCTTCTAGATTTCTAATTTTTTGGAGTACAGGTGTTTTTGAAGTAAGATCTAATGACTCTTTGGATTTCCTCCTGTTTTTATGCCCTCCATTTCAGTTTTGATACTTTCTCTCTTTGCCTTTTAAATAATTTAACGAAGGGTTTGTCTATCTTGTTGATTTTCTCAAGAAAACTAATCTTGGTTATATTGGTTCTTTGAATTGTTTCCTGTTTCTAATTTATTAATTTCAGCCCTGAGTTTTTAATATTTCTTTCTGTCTACTTCTTATTGCTATCTTTGCTAGCTTTTTTCTAGAGCTTTCAAGCGTGCTATTAAGTTTCTAGTATGAGATTTATCCAGTTTCATTATGAAGACACTTAATGCTCTGAAGATTCCTTTCAGCACTTCTTTCATTTATTTCCCCATAAGTTTGAGTATGGTAATGGTGTGCCTCCATATTTACTACAATTCAGAGAGCCTTTAATACCTTTCTTTCTTTCTTTCTTTCTCATTTCTTTCTTTCTTTCTTTTTTTCTTTTCTGGTTTGACCTAGTGGTATTGAATAGAGGGTTGTTTTGTTTTCATGTGTTTGAAGATTTTCTGCCATTTCCTTTGCTGCTGAAGTCTAGTTGTTATCCATCATGATCTGATAAGTTTCTAAAGGTTGTTTCAATCTTTATATAAGTGGAGGCTTGTTTTGTGACTGAGTGAATATCATCAATTTTGGAGGACATTCTTTGAGGTGGTGAAAAGACAGCATATTTTTTTTTGTTTGGGTGAAATATTTTATAGGTAGCTGAATGTCCATTTAATCCATAAACTTTGCTAGTTTCATTATTTCTCTATTTAGATTCTATCTCAATGACTTGGAAGTTGACAAGAATGAGGTGTTGAAATTTCCCACTATTAATTTATGGAGTTTTATGTGTTATTTAAGCTTTAGTAATGGTTTGTTTGTTTGCTTACTTGCTTGTTTTTGTTGTTGTTGTTGTTTTGTGACTGTTGGGACCCTTGCATTTGGGACATAGATGTTTAGACTTGAGACATCCTCCAGGTGGATTTTTTTTCTTTGATGAGTCTAAAGTGTTTTTCCCTGTTTCTTTTGATTACTTTTGTTGAAATTCTATTGTATTAGATATTAGATTAGCTCTAGCTTGTTCTTTGATACGTTGTTTAGAACATCTTTTTCCATTCGGTTCCTCTGAGGTAATGTCTATCTTTGTAACTGAGATTTGGTTATTGAATACAGCAGAATGATGGGTTCTGGTTATGCATTCAGTCTGTTACCTGATACCATTTTATTGGGGAGTTGAGTACATTGATGTTGATAAATAGTAATGATCAGTAATTGTTGTTCCTGTTATTTTTGATGGTGTGTGTGTGTGTGTGTGTGTGTGTGTGTGTGTGTGTGTGTCTAAGTGTCTGTGTGTCTGTCTCTGTGTGTGTGTGCCCGAAAGGTTTTACTGGTGAGCAATTAACTATTTTCTTGCATTTTCTTGGGAGTAATTAGCCTCATTGGGTTAGAGTTTACCTTTCCATATCCTCTGTGGAGTTGAGTTAGTGGAAAGAAATTGCTAAAATTTGAGTTTTTGAGAGAATATCTTGTTTTCTTTATCTATGTTAATTGAATGTTTTGCTGGGTGTAGTAATCTGGGCTGACATCTTTTCTCTCCTTGGGTCTGCAAGTCATCTGGTCAGGTCCTTTTAGAATTTAGGTTTTGGAGATGACAGGTGTAATTCTGAAAGGTCTGCTTTTACATGACACTTGGCATTTATTTACCCTTGCAGCTTTTAATATTTTTTCTTTGTTCTGTATACTTACTGTTTTGATTATTATGTATCAGAGGGATTTAATTTTCAGTTCCAATCTATTTGGTATACTGAAAGCTTCTTGTACTTTTATAGGCATCTCATTTTCTAGGCTTAGAATGTTTCTGCTATACTTTTTTTGAAGATATTTCTTGGGTCTTTAATCTGGGAATCTTCTCTATCTTCTTTTCCAATTATCCTGACATTTGGTCTTTTCATAGTGTCCCAAATTTCCTCCATGTTTTGTTTCATAAACTTTTTAAGATTTTAAATTTTGTTATACTGATGTATAAATTTCTCGATGTGATTTTCTACATCTAAGATTCTTTCTTCCATATCTTGCATTCTGTTTGTGATACTTGCATCTGTATTTTCTGTTCTTTTTCCTCGGGTTTTCAACTGAAGGATGGCCTCAATTTATGCTTTCTTTATTGCTTCTATTTCAAATTTCAGTTCTTGGACTGTTTTATTCACTTCCATAATTTGATTGTACTTTTCTCTGTTTCTTATGGCCTTTATTCATTTCCCCTTTGAAGGTCTCTGTCATGTTTATAAGATTGGAGTTTAAGTAAGCTTCTGAACTTTGCCTCTGATAGTATAGCCAGGACTTGCTGTAGCAGAATAGCTGGGCTCTGGTGGTGCTACATTATACTGACTTTTCTTGATTGCATTCTTATGCTACTTGTATCCATCTAGTTGTCTGTGGTATTTTCTAGATTATTCAGATGCCATCAGGACTCCTTGGGAAGTCAGTGAAAGAAATAATTGAGATAATGGAGGTCAGAGGGCATCAGACAGTTCAACTATGCTGACTATATCCCAGGTTGACCAGACTGACAGGTAATTGGTAGGAGAGGGGTCATGGCCTGTTGTTCATGGGGACCCTCCAGGTCTCCAAGGGAAACAGGATGTACTTGATGTCTAGCAATGCTGCTTCAGATGGCTGTGTATAGTCCAGATTTCTGTATTTAAAGCTTAGACTTACCAGACATTAACCTCTTAGCATTATTAACCCCCTAATGGGCCTCCTGTGATAAATTTTGAGACATGTAGATAGAACAGAAAAATGTTAATTACCGCATGACAATAGTTAGATTTAGATGAAACTTGGAGAGGTTGTACAATACAGCAATATTTCCCTTTTATGTCTGGTTGATGAATGTTTACACTCTGCTCAACAAACATGTACAAAAATGTTATTTTTTCCCTTACTTGACCAGTAATCCTGGTCGTTAGCTTGGTTTTATAAAAACGTATTCCATGTATATTCCGAGCCTAATAATAACTTTCATTTCATCAACAGAAGCATCCTTTAATTTCTTGGAAAAATAGTAGCTTGGCCTTTCTGAATACTTTTGATTGGCAAGTCAAACTCTGTCAGAAGTTGGCTCAAAGATACAAGGAAAGAAAAACCTAGGTTCTTGCTTTCCTTACTGATATGACCTGGAATGTTCACTTGCCTTTATCATTCTCATTGAAACTCAGATCCACATTTGGTGCCACAAAGTTTCTAATCTTTCTCTCAATGATCACACCAGCATCTCCCTTATCACTTGGTTGATGGGCATAGGTATGCTCCCTTTGTCCAAAATTGTGTTTTCCATTTTTCAGTGTCACTACTTTCACTTCTACTCAATGCTTCATCAAGGTAATCACTACTTGAATCAGAAAGAAAAAGGTAATCCTTGTGAAATTCTCCCTCATCAGACTCAGAATGATGTAAAATATCAACTATTAGTTGAATTTAGTTGACCTCTCCCATTTACCTGTTCAAGTGCTCAGTTCATTACTTGTACACATCATGGTTGCCCCCTATCCCAAAATCACTTCAAAATACAAAGGAAACAGACACTCGCAATAGGCAATCATTTGCAATCAGCTGACACCACAGTAGTTTGAGACATAGCAACGATCGTGTGTTATTTTTAGTTCTTGATAAATAGACATCTCCTATTCTCACTATACCTGAAACTTAGTATTATGGACATTGACATCACTTCCGCTATAGTGATAAATTGGTCTAGTAGGGTCAACACATTAAAATATTTATAAAAATGAGCACATGCACAGACATACTTGCATTCTCATAACGTAGATGCTAGAGTAGGTGAATTTATACAATGGTAGTTGAAAGGTCCAAATACCAATGCAACATTGTGAAAAACACTTTCTTTTATAAATACTATTGGTTTAAAATAATGTCAGACTAGGTAAGAAATAATATTCTACCTATTTTGAGTGTTAGTATCAAGTTGTCCACCAAAGAAATAATTATAAAATGTGATTATTTGGAAAATATTAATTTGCTATAATTTTCCATGCTTCTCACAATTTGATTCAGAATGTCAAAATTTGTCTCTCGCTAAATATTGTGATTTTCACTTTTGGATGCCGATTTAAGTATGGTTTAAACTATACTACAGATTTCTATTATTAAAAACAGCATGGTATTGACACACATCAAACATATAAATCAGTGGAACAGAATAGTAGATTCAACTGTAAATCCATTAAATACAGCAAGATAAACAACAAACATAAAAAACTGCACAAAACTCAACTCAAAATGAATCAATGATTTTAACATAAGATTAGGTACTTAGAAAATATATGGGGACCAAGAAACCAATATAAGAGGAGTGATTTTTTCCAGCTATATATCTGTAAGAAAATTAGTGTGGAGAAACTATAAATTATTAAAAATTAAAGTGTCAAAAAATGACTCAATGCAAGTATGATATGGAAACAAACAAATGTCAATATACGTGCAATATGGAAATAAACAAAAAGTCCTCAAAACAAAAAAGGAAAATGGTAAGTAAGCAGACACACAAAATATTTCAACAAATTTATCTATAATCCAAACACAATTTAAAATTACCTGGCACTATTAATGAAACTAAGGAATTCTCACAAAAAAGGACCTATCTATCCTCTTCCACCTGGTCCTTTCTGCTGGGACAGACTGCTAGTTAGTCTGCTCCCTGGAAGAGGCTATAATTTAAGATATACAAGAGGATTTGGTGCACTTAGCATTTGGTCAGAACCACCCCCCCCCAAGTTCCACAGCAGTTTGCTGGGGACCAGTGGATTCAGGGACCCACTCTTTATTCAAATCCCCCTCTTGCCTAATACCAATCCCCTTCTGCCAGTTGCTTTCTGCTGGGACAAACTTCTAGCAAGTCTGCTCCCTGGAAGAGGCTATATCCTCAGACATGCCAGAGGATCTGCTAGAATCAGAACATTTGACATCATATCCTGAAATATACCAGAAGAACCACCTTCCTCAAAACATTTAGTACCAAATCCTGAGGCATCCCAGGAGGTGCACTGCACCCAGGACACCACTGTTTGAAGGCATCCCTGGAGTTCCTCTGTATACAGGGAAACTAGGCAATTGACACCAGCCTGAAGATGTCCCCAGGCTCTAAGGTATGCAGAGTAACACAAAAGACTAAATCCTCCCTGGAATGTGACTGCACAAAAGGAAACAGACACAACATTCCATTGACTGCCCCCACAACCCCCCAACCCCACCTCTTCCCACCTCAGAGGATATCTCACAGGACAACAGTCTGACAGCTCCTCTAAAGACCCAACAGTCTGAAGGCCCCCCAGGAGATCTACTGCAGCCAAGGAAACAAATCAGCAGCTTCTCTGTCCCTCTGAAGACCCTCCAGTAGGAAGGCCCCACAGGAGTTTTGCTACAGCCTGGGTCACAGGCCTATCAGGAGACTTGTAATGACGAAGGAACAAAAGAGGCAGACTCTTGAGTCACCCAGACCTCAAACACCAGTGATACTCAGATGGAAAGAGACAAGCACAAGACCATAAGAAGAGGAGTCAATATATGTGGGCATTATAAGATCCTAGTTCTTCCACCACAGCAAGCCCTGAGCACACCAACACACCTGAAAATCAAGAAACTGACCTAAAATCCTATGTCATGAAGATAATAAAAGCCTTTAAGGAAGATAAATAATGCAATGACAGAAATAAAGGAAAACACAGGTAAACAGGTAGATATCTTTGAAGAGGAAACAAATAAATCCCTCAAAGAAATACAGAAAAACACAATCAAACAGGTGAAGGAATTGCATTAAACAGTTGAAGACCGAAAAGTGGAAATAAAAACAATAAAGAAAACACTGACAAAACAGGAAATGAAAAACCTAGGAAAGAGGTAAGGGATTACAGATGTATTACCAGTAGAATACAAGAGATAGGACAGAATCTCAGAAGATTCTATTGAAGATACTATTGAAGATACTATAGAAGAGATTGACACAACAGTCAAAGAAAATTCAAAACATATAAAACACCTAAGCCAAAATATCAAGAAAATTCAGGACACAATTAAAAAGCATATCTAATAATAATTGGAATGATGAGAGTGGAGATTCCCAGCTCAAAGGACCTGAAAACATCTTGAACAAATCATAGAAGTAAACTCTCCCAACCTAAAGAAAGATGGCCATAATGGTACATGAAGCCTACAGAACACCAAATAAAAGGGACCAGACAAGAAAATCCTCTCATAACATAATAGTCAAAACAAAAAACACACAGAACAAAGAAAGAATATTAAAAGCTGCAAGGAAAAAGGGCCAAGTAACATACAAAGTCAGACCTATCAGAATTACAACAGAGTTTTCAACAGAGATTATGAAAGCCAGATGAGCCTGGTCAAAGGTCATGCAGACTCTAAGAGAACACAAATGCCAGTGTAGGCTACTATACCCAGTAAAAGTCTCAATTAACATAGGTGGAGAAATCAAAATATTCCAGGAGAAAACCAAATTCAAATAGTATCAATCTACAAATCCAGCCCTACAGAGGATTCTGGAAGGAAAATTCCAATACAAGGAAGTTATCTCTTGAAAAGAAAGACAAGTTATTAAGTATCTCACAACAAAGCCAAAAGTAGCAAACCACAAGCACATAAAGCTCCCTAGAAAAACAAATATAATGGGAACCAACTGTCCTCTATCATTAATATCTCTCATTATTCATGGATTTGACTCCCCTATAAAAAGATATAAGCTAACATATTGGATATGCAAACAAGATACAGCATTTTGCTGCATAAAAGAAACATACCACATTAAAAAAGACAGACACTATCTCAGAGTAAAAGGATGGAAAAGGTCTATGAAGCAAATGGACCCAAGAAACAAGGTGGAGCTGTCATCCTGAAAGATAGAGTTTTAAATTATCTCAAAACTCAGCAACAGGATCTGACTCAGGAAGACAGATTGTTAAAAATGCAAGAGAACTGGTTCAGAGACACTGAACCTCCTGCTTATCACCCGACTGAGTAAATGAGTAATGGGTTTTGTTCTGCCCCTGTGATGTTTGTTCAAGCCCCGACTGTGCCCTCCAGCCATTGTGTCCTACAGAGAGTATTCTAGGAAACCTGTGGCCAAGCCTAACCAGATGTGTTTCAGATGCAGATGCCTCATCAACTCTGACAAACATTTACCTTAAAGGACAATCAGGATCTGTTCTCAGGAGAATGCTTGACCTTTCCCCTCATCTCCTAGAGCTTGTGACTTCTTCTTTAAAAAGCCCTTCTCCCAGCCACTCAGGGTCAACACCCCTGTCTCCTGCGAGATACTTGTCGGCCCAGAATTCTGAAAATAAACCTTGCCTCTGCTTATTGCATCATGATTGGTCTCTCGTGTGTCTGGGGCCCTCGACTTCCCGGTAATTGAGGGAGGGTCTCCCTGCAGAGATCTTTCAATCCTAATATCCAATAAAATAGACTTTTCAACCTAAAGTTATCAAACATGGTGAGGAAAGACACTTCATCAAAGAGAAAATCCAACAAGAGAAAGTCTCAATGCAGAACATCTATGCCCCAAATGCAAGGGCAATAACATTCATAAAAGATACTTTAATAATGTTTAAAACACACATTGAACCTCAAACAATAATACTGGGACACTTCAACAACCTACTCTCACCAGTGGACAGGTCCATGATCAGAAACTAAACAGAGACACAGTAAAACTAATAGAGGTTATGAACCAAATGGATTTAACACATATATATATATAGAGAGAGAACGTTTCACCCCAAAACCAAAGAATATGACTTCTTCTCAGCACCTCATGGTACCTTCTCCAAAATTGACCATATAATTTGTCACAAAATAATCCTCAAACAACACAACAAGAATGAAATAGTCCCATGCACCCTATCAAACCACCATGGCCTAAGGCTTGTCTTACTTAACAGCAAAAGAAACAGAAAACCCATATACATATGGAAACTGAAAAACTCTCTGCCCAATGATAATTTGGTCAAGGATGGATTGAAGAAAGAAATTAAAAACTTCTGGGAATTTAATGAAAATGTTGAAATATCATACTTAAACTTATGGGACACAATAAAAGCAGTGCTAAGAGGAAAATTCATAGCAATAAGTGCACTGGTAAAGAAACTGGAGAGACCTTACACTAGCAACTTAACAGTATATCTGACAGCTCTAGAATGAAAGGAAGCAAATTCAGGCAAGAGGAGCAAAAGGCAGGAAATTGTCAAACTCAGGGCTGAAATCAGCCAAATAGAAACAAAGGAAACAATACAAAATATGAGCAAAATCAAAAGCTGGTCCTTTGAGAGAATCCAAAGTATAGATAAACCCTTAGCCAAACTAACTAAAGGGACCAGAGACAACATCCAAATTAACAAACTCAGAGATGAAAAGGAGTACATAAAATGGAAACCAATGAAATTCAAAAAAATCATCAGATCCTATTACAAAAGTTTATACTTAAGAAGACTTGAAAATCTGGATGAAATGGATGGGTTTTATCGACAGATACCACATACCAAAGTTAAATCAAGGGCAGTAAACTTTTTAAACTGGCCTATATCTCATAAGGAAATAAAAGTCATTAAAAACTTCCAACCAAAAAAAGTCCAGGGCCAGATGGATTTAGTTCAGAATTCTAGAACTTTAAAGAAGACCTGATATTAATATTCCTCAAATTATTCCATAAAGTAGAAATAGAAGGAACTCGACCTAATTCATTCTATGAAGCCACAATTACTCTGATACATAAAGCACACCAGGACCCTATCAAAAAAGAAAACTTCGGACCAATCTTTCTTATGAATATGAATGCAAAAGTACTCAATAAGATTGGCACAAGCTGAATCTAAGAGCACATCAAAACCATCATTCACCAAGATCAAGTAGGCTTCATCCCAGGGATGTAAGGTTGGTTCAATATGTGGAAATCCGTTAATGTAATCCAACATATAAACAAATTCAAAGAAAAGAAATCACATGATTATTTCCTTAGGTGCAAAAAGCATTTGACAAAATACAACATCCCTTCATGTTAAAAAGTATTGGATAGATCAAGAATTCAAGGCTCATACTTAAACATAGTAAAAGCAATTTACTGAAAACCAGCAGGTAATATCAAACTAAATGTATAGACATTTGAAGCAACTCCACTAAAATCTGGGACAAGAAAAGGATGTCCACTCTCCCCATATCTATCCAATATAGTAATTGAAGTGATAGTTAGAACAATAAGACAAGAAAAGGAGGTCAAGGGGATACAAATTGGCAAGGAAGATTACAAGGGGACACAAATTGGCAAAGAAGAATTAAAGATATCACTATTTGCAGATGATATGATAGCATACTTAAGTGACTCTAAAAATTCTATCAGATAACTCCTCCAGCTGATAAACACCTTCAGCAAAGTGGCCATGTATAAAATGAACTCAAATAAATCAGTACCCTCCCTTTATACTAATGATAAACTGAATGAGAAAGAAATTAGGGATGGATTCCTCTCACAATATCCACAGTCAATATAAAATACCTTGGGTTAACTCTAACCAAATAAGTGAAAGATCTTTCTCATTAAAACTTCAAGTCTCTAAAGAAAGAAATCAAAGGTCTCAGAAAATTGAGAGAACTACAATGCTCATGGATTGGCAGAATTAACATAGTAAAAATTTCTCAGCCTACCAAAGGCAATCCGCAGACATATCAAAATCCCAGCATAATTCTTCAGATATGGAAAGAACAATTTTCACATTCATCTGGAAAGGCAAAAAAACTCACAATAGCAATAACAATTCTTAACAATCAAAGAACAATTGGGGGGAATCAACATCCCTGACCTCAAACCCTACTACAAAGCAATATTGATTAAAAAAAAAACTGATTGGTATTGGTAGAGAGACAGATAGGTTGTTCAATGCAACAGAATTGAAAACAAAATAATAAAACCACACACACACACACACACACACACACACACACACTTATGCACAATTGATCTTTAACAAAGAAGAATAATATACAATAGAAAAAGAAAAGCATATTCAATAAGTGGTGTTGATCTAACTGAATGCCTGTATGTAGAAAAATGAAAATAGACCCATAAAACTTACCATGCATAAAACTCAAGTCCAAGTGGATCAAGGGCCTCAACATAAAACCAGACACACCGAATCTAATAGAAGAGAAAGTGGGAAAGAGCCTTGAACTCATTGGCACAGGCAGAAATATCCTAAACAGAACTCTAGTGACACATGCTCTTAGATCAATAATTTATAAATAGGATCTCATGAAACTGTAAAGCTTCCTTAAGCAAAGGATATAGTCAATAAGACAAATCAGCATCCTACAGATTGGGAAAAAAATCTTCACTAACCCCACATCTGATAGAACTCTAAATATCGAAAATATATAAGTAACTCAAGACTATTACCACCAAAAACCAAACAACCCAATCAAAAAATGGGGTATAGAACTAAACTGAGAATTCACAATAGAGGAATCGTGAATGACTGACAAGCACCAAAAGAAATTCATAGGCAAATGGATGGAACTAGAAAATATCATCCTGAGTGAGGTAACCCAATCACCAAACAAAACAAAACAAAAAACAAACAAACAAACAAAAAACATGGTTTGTACTCACTGATAAGTGGATATTAGCCCAAATCTCGAATTACCCAAGATACAATCCACAGACTACATGAAACTCAATAAGAAAGAATGACCAAAGTGTGAATGCTGAATGCTTCAGTTCTTCTTCAAAGGGGGAACAAAAATATTCATAGGAGGAGATATGGAGATGAAGTTTGGAGCAGAGAATGAAGAAATTGCAATTCAGAACCTGCTCCACCCGGGCATCCAGCCCATATACATACAGCCACCAAACCCAGACTATACTGCTGATTCAAGAAGTGCATGATGACAGGAGTCTGATATAGTTGTCTCCTGAGAGGCTCAGCCAGAATGTAACAAATACAGAGAAAAGATTGAAGGAGCTGAAGGGGCTTGCAAACCCATAAGAACAACAATGCCACAGCATGACAAATACAGGGCTAATACTTTCAGGAAACCATTGAACTGAGAATCGGTTCTATATTGGAAGAGTTAGAAGAAGGACTGAAAGAGCTGAAAGGGCTTGCAACCCAATAAGAACAACTATAACAACCAACCAGAGTTCCCAGGGATTAAATCACACTACCCAAAGAGTATACATGGCCAGACCTATGGCTCCAGTTGCATATGTAGCCGAGGATGGCCTTGTTGGGTACCAATGGGAGGAGAAACCCTTGGTCCTGCCAAGCCTGGATCCACCAGTTTAGGGGAATGTCAGGGCAGGAGGTAGGAAGTGGTGGGTATTTGGAGAAGGGGCAGGAGGATGGGATAGGGAGATTATACATGGAAACTAGAAAAAGGGATAACATTTGAAATGTAAATTAAAAAAATATATAATTAAAAAATAAGTAAAAGGGACCTATCATGAATGTCCCCCAAAGACCCAACAAGCAACTGAGTCAAATGCAGGTATGTGCACCCAGACAATGATCAGAAGTTACTGACCCCTGCGATTGAATTAGGGGAAAGCTGGAAGAATTTCAGGAAGAGGGCAACCCTGTAGGAGGACCAGCAGTCTCAATTAATCTTGACCCCTGAGATCTTTCAGACACTGAATCCCCAACCCACCAGGCAGCATACAGTAGCTAAGATGAGGCCTCCAACACATATAGAACAGAAAACTGTTGTGTTTGGGTTCATTCAGAGAAGATGCACCTAACTCTCAAGACACTGGAGGTGCCAAGGAATTTAGAGGTCTCTTGGGGTGGGTGGGGTGTGGACAACCTACTGGTAACAGGGGTCAGAAAGGAAGTATGGGATGTGGAACAGTGGGAACATGGACTGGGAAGGTAATAAAATCCAGACTGAAAGAGCTTGAAGGGCTTGAGACCCCATATGAACAACAATGCCAACCAACCAGAGCTTCCAGGACTAAGCCACTACCCAAAGACTATACATGGACTGACCCTGGGCTCCAACCTCATAGGTAGCAATGAATATCCTAGTAAGAGCACCAGTGGAAGGGAAAGCCCTTGGTCCTGCCAAACTGAACCCCCAGTGAACGACATTGTTGGGGGGAGGCGGTAATGGGGGGGGGAGGGGGAGGGGAACACCCACTAAGAGGGGGAGGGGGAAGGATTAGGGGGATGTTTGCCTGGAAGCCGGGAAAGGAATAACAATCGAAATGTAAATAAGAAATGCCCAAGACAATAAAGATGAAAAAAAAAAGATCAAAACAAAACAAACAAACAAACGAAGGAACAACAACAACAAAACCCCAAAAAATCAAAAAACCAAAAAACCAAAAAAACCAAACAAACGAAAAAAACTATTATTTCTTGCCATCTTCTCATCTTGGGTGAATTTTCTTCTCTTTGTTCTAGAGCTTTCCTATCAATCTGTTAGTGTTTGCTCTCTCCAATTTCATTTTGCAGGAACTGAGAGGTATGAATTTTCCTCTTATCACTACTTTCATTGTATCCCATATTTGTGTGTATTTTTTGCCTCCATTTTCATTAAATTCTAAAAAGTCTTTAATTTTTTTCTTTATTTCTTTCTTTACCAAGTTATCATTGAGTAGAGTATTATGCATCTTCTGTGAGCATGTGCGGACTTCCTCTTGTTTTTATTGTTATTGAAAATCAGCCTTAGTCCATTGTGATCTGATAGGATGCATGGGATTATTTCAATCTCCTTGTATCTATTGAGGCTTGTTTTGTGACAAATTATATAGTGAATTGTTGAGAAGGTATCATGAAGGTGCTTAGACGAAGGTATATTCTTTTGTTTTAGGATGAAATGTTCTATAGATGTCTGTTAAAACCATTTTATTCATAACTTCTGTAATTTTCACTGTATCTCTGTTTAGTTTCTCTTTCCATGATCTGTCCATTGATGAGAATGGAGTGCTGAAGTCTCCTACAATTTTTGTATGTGGTGTCATGTATGCATTTGGAACATAGATGTTTAGAATTGAAAGTTCATCTTGGTAGATTTTTCCTTTTTATGAGTATGAAGTATCCTTTTTTATCTTTTTGATAACTTATGGTTGAAAGTCTATTTTATTTGATACTCAAACGGCTACTCTAGCTTGTTTTTTGGGATCAATTGCTTGGAAAATATTTTTCCAGCCTTTTATTCTTAGATAGTGTCTATAAGGCAAAGGACACTGTCAATCAAACAAAACTACAAACAACAAATTAGGAAAAGTCTTTTACCAATACTATGTAACATAAAGGGCTAATGTCTAATATGTACAAAGAACTCAAGAAGTTAGACCCCAAAGAATCAAATATTCCTTTTAGAACAATGGGGTAGAGTGCTAAACAAATAATTCAGAACTGAGGAATACTGAAGGGCTGAGAAGAACCTAAAGACATATTAAACATTCTTAGCCATCAGGGAGATACAAATCAAAATAAACGTGAGATGACAAATCACACCAGTTGTAATGGTTAAGATAAAAAAAAAAACTTCAGGTCACAGTTGATGCTGGTGAGGATGTGGAAAAAGAGGAACACTCCTTTGTTGTTGGTGGGATTGCAAGCAGGTACAACCACTCTGGAAATCAGTCTGGCAGTTTCTCAGAAAATTGGACAAAGTACTACCTTAGGAATCAGCTACGCCATTCTTGGAAATATACCCAAAAGATGCTCCAACATATGACAAGGACACATGCCCCACTTTGTTCATAGCAGCCTTATTTATAATAGCAAGAAGCTGGAAGAAACCCAGATGCCCTTCAACAGGGAAGTGAATACAAAAAATGTGGTACAATACACAATGGAGTACTATTCAGCTATTAAGAACAATGACTTCATGGAATTTTTAGGCAAATTGATAGAACAAAAAAATATCATCCTGAGTGAGGTAACCCAATCACAAAAAAACACACATGGTATGAACTCACTGATAAGTGGATATTAGCCCAAAAGCTTGTAATAACCAAGATACAATTTACAGATCATATGAAGCTCTAGAAGAAGGAAGACCAAAATGGGGATTCTCAGTTCTTCTTAGAAGGGGGAACAAAATACTCACAGGAGGAAATTCAGGGACAAAGACTGGAGCTGGGACTGAAGAAAAGGTCATCCAGAGACTGCCCTACCTTGAGATCCATCCCATATGAAGTCATCAAACCTAGTCACTATTGTTGAAGCCAAGAAGTGCTTGCTGACAGGAGCCAGGCTCTGTCAGAGCCCTACTGATATAGATGAGGATGCTTGTAGCTAGTCATTTGACTCAACAACGGGACCACAATGGAGGAGTTAGAGAAATGACAGAAAAAGCTGAAGGAGTTTGCAACACCATAAAAAAGAACAAAAATATCAACCAACTAGATCCCTCCAGAGCTCAGGGACTAAACCACCAACCAATGAGTACACATGGAAGGACTCATAACTCCAACCGCATATGTAGCAGAGGATGGCATTGCCCTGAATCTGTAAGAGGAAAAGCCTTTGGTCCTGTGAAGGCTTATTTCTCCAGTATAGTAGAATGCCAGGGCATTGAGGTGGGTGTGGGTGTGGAAGTAGGTGCATCCTCATAGATCAGGTGAAGGAGGAGGGGGTATGGGAGAGAGGGAAAAGAGGATAACATTTGAAATGTAAATATATAAAATATCCAAGAACAATTAAATTTTAAAAAAAGAAAAAAGTAACAATAATAAAAATATTATATATAAAGAAACTATGTGCAGAATTGAAAAAAAATTTTTTGAAAACAAAAAATAAAAAAGAAGAATCTAGTGTGCATGGTGGTACATACCTTTAAACCCAGCATTCAGAAGGCAGAGGCAAGAAAATCTCTGTGAGTTCAAGCCAGCCTGGTCTATGTAATGTGAGTAAATAGGCTCTTTTATTCATGGTTGATGGGAGGAAAATTAAGGTAAGACTCTTTGCAAATCAATCTGAGTTTCTCAAAGCGTAGAAATATAACTAATAATACAACTTCTAGTCACATATCCAAAAGGGTGAATGTATATACTGTTATTCAGAGAGTAGAACATCTGTGTTCATTGCACCCAAATTCAAGATATTTATGATATAAAATCAAGCTTGATATCTTAAGCTCATAAATGGATAAAGAAAATATAGATCCCATATACAATGGGATTCTATCTAAAAAATAAATAAAAATGAAATTATGAACCTTGAACATAAATGGATGAAACTGGAAAAAATTTACTGAGGTCTTCAAGTCACAGAAAGACAAAAGTTCCATATTATCTCACATGAAACATAAATTTATGTTTTATATGTGTAACCTGTTCTGTATGTGGAAGTAAGGCAGCTAGTGATAATTAACAGGGACTTGCTTGGCTAATATAGGTATACAGTAAAAAAATGTGTGTATGTAAATTCCATGTGAATATTTATGATATTTACCTGAAGAAAAAATAGGTTATAGTAGAATAGATATGACATAAAAATAAAGAGTTTCTCTAATTAAATTGATAAGAATTTAATAAATAATAAGTTACAATGGCCTAAGTAGAGATAAGTATTAGAAAGATGAGAAGATATAATGTTAGCCTAAACACAAAGATTTAAAAAATACAATTATTAATAATTATTAAAATATATAAAACATGCATAACATATTAAACATATATTATACAATGGAAATTGAGCAAAAGTATTAGTAGATAGCACTGCTCCTAGATGGCACTGGTTACTGACCCAAGTCCTAGTCCCAGGACACATCTTTATGTGTTACCCAAGGCTCTCAGAAATAACCAATGTACTATTGACTTTTACCATTGCTCCTGTTGCCCAAAATAAGTAGATGACAAAACTGCTTCTAAAAAAATCATTTCTTTGGATGCAAGATATAGAGAAATCAACCTTCAACTTACTAAGATACTATTTTGGTGTTGGCTAGCTTGCACACTACAAGAAGTTTCTCTGTCAGCTGATGCAGGAGAAACATCAGTGATCCTACCTAACACTAGATTATACATGCTGCAGCATGGACCTGACTGCACATACTGCTTTATATGAGGAATGTTATACTGTGGATTGTAGTCCTGATCCATTGCTCATGACAGTGAAGATTAGAGACACCAAGGGAAACTCACTGCTGTTGTTTTGAACAGTAGTTTTGATGACAAATGCATCCTATATATTTTCCCTAATCTTATAGATTAGTGTTACTTTCAACTTTGTTCAGAGAACCTTCTCTTACTACAATAGGCAGTGACTAGTGCACAAACTCAACATTGGTCAAAATATATAAATAACTCTGAATGCTCAGATATGCAGCCCCATATCAACTTACTAGCATTCTAGGATCAGGAAACTTCTCAGAAAATAGACATAAAGGATGTAATAACCAATGGCCTTCTTTAAACTGCTATAACCTAATTTTTTATCCTTTTGAAGTTTTCCTATATATACAAATCATATTATAAATACATATGCTTATGCAATATATATGTATGTAAATATATAGATATATATGCATATGTATAATATGAGAGAGAGAAAGGAGGGTGCACTAATTTAATGATATAGTAATATTTTTTCTATTTTTTCGCATGATGTTTATATTTTATTGAGCTTCACTTTGTTTTCCTTAGTTGTTATTCGTTAATTTCTATCTGAATAAACTTGTAAATATTAGATACTTAGGGAATTATATATTCCTGATAATTTAGAATCCTACTTTATATAAGTTTTTACGCTTTTTATGCATATATATTAAAGTATAAATATATCATTAGTTTTCATTATATCTGTTTTAAGTACTTCTTGGTTCACATACTTGAACTATTGCTATATTGTTTTCCTTCATTGAATTTATCTTACTAAAATATCTGATAAGCTTATGGCTTTTAAATTATGGTATTTCCATAATCATGTGTTTTAAAGAATACATATAATGCTTTCCAAATTATTTATCTGGAATGATTTTGTTATGCATGTGAAGGAAAATTACCAAAGACAGAATGACCCGTCATTGAATGAGAAGGAAGGACGGGTGGGAGAAAAGTTTTAAAGAGGAGGAGGAGGAGACTGGCACAAGGAAAGAAAGAGGAGCAGCCATGAGACCATGGAGGCAGAAGTTAAGATTCCTCACCCCACATTTACAAGTTGTTATGAATATTCTTAAGGGATGGATGTATACAGAGCTTTGTATGTCTAGGTGTGCAATAATATATTACTGATTGGATCAGAGGTTATTACATTGTGTGTTCTTTCATGTGGCTATTTAATTGAATTTAAGAGATATGTAGTGGCTGGAGACACTGGGCTACAAATTAGGATATGTATACAGCATTGTGCAACCTGCCTTGAAGAACTAGATATTTTGGGGCACTCAGAGAATAGCCACGGTATGATGGGATAAAACAAAGCAGATGGAACTCTTTGCTGAGATGAAGATATCTACAGATTTTGGGGCACTATGGTGCCAGATGTATTGAAGGATAAAAGACCACATTTTTTATAATTTTACAGCAACATTTATCAGCTATAAAAATTAATTGATATGAAAATTAGTTCATATCAACTTCCTACTAACTGCTCTCCCCTACCATTGTGCTGTCCAAATTCTATTAACAAGCTCTGAATGCATTTTCATATCATTACATTACTAGATTTTAATTGCATTAGATTGAATTTATATGTAAACAATATGCATTACTTTTATAACAATCTACAGTTAATATGATTTAATAATAGCTCTTATTCTTCTTATGGCATAGCTTTCCTGTTTCTATCAGTGTTATGGCAGCATCTGATGTCATAGCTTTAGGTTCATAGAATCATCTGTTAATGTATCTAGATTTAGGTCTGAATCCTGGAAACTTATTTTTGTCAACCATATTCAAAAAGCCAGAATTCTCTTAGAAACCTAAGAATTAAAACTATCAAGCATAAAATATATTTTGCCTTCGTTCTAAAAAATCTTCTTTGTAAGTGATTAGGCGTTAACTCATAGCAGTATAAGACTTTTTAGTTGTGGCCATGTGGGTTTGGAACACAGATATCAAATTTTTCATTCCTCTGAGACAACTGTCTCCTTTTGAAACTGAGTTCAAGACTGAATGATCTGACTGACTGACAAAAGAGTTTTCAAATTAGCGTATTTTTCTGTCTCGGAGTACTTATTTTCTGTCTGTTCACACTTAAAACTGATCTAGAGATTATTCTATCCTTTTAATGTACCTTGAAGAGTTAGTCAATCCCCTAATTCTTCCTCCCAGGCCCATGTTCCCAGAAAAAAAAAGACTCAGACTCAATATGTATTTACAGATACCTTGCCCATTTAGCTAGGATCTTCTCTTCTAGATCTAAACTTAAATATCCCATTTCTTTTAACTTATATTTTGTCACATGAAAGGTTACAATATGGATCTCAATCTCTCTCTCTACTTCTCTCCTTCCTGTGTTTGACAGAAGTCCTGACATATGCTCTATTTTTCCCAGCCATTGGGTGATCAGCATTTCTTGGCAAGGCAGAAAGAAATTGTAAGAACTGTTTAGACAAAGTTGAGACAGGCCATGTCTTGATTAGAACAAGATATGAGGTCAGAGAAATCAGCATTTTAATAACACATGGGCAAACTGTACTCAGTGTACAAAAACAATATACCTACACCAACTTCTAATTTCTTCCATATATTCCATTTGAGACTGTTTAAATTTAGTTTCTGAAATAAATTCATTTCCATAATTCTATGCTTTGAGTAGATAGTTTGCATTGACTTTCTATAATGTTTGAAATTCTTTATAAGATTATAATTTATTTTTAGTATAAATAGTAATTTTCAAATGTCAGTTGAATAAAAGAAGAGGTGAATTGGTGCTAGTCAATATTAATTAATATTTATACTTTCAGAAAATAGATTAATTTTTATGAAGCAGTTTTCTCTTTAGGGACAACAGCTAATTAAAAAATTGTTTCGTTATCTTAATAATAATTAAAATTATAGTAGTAGCTAAGAAGCTGAATGATCTGATTTTCAGTAACATTTGTAAATGAACAGTGATCTTTTATACCGTTTTTTACTTATTAAATAGATCATGTATAGCAATTCTGATCCATTTGTATTATTTGTATTATTTATTGACTTATGAAATTATAGAGACTTCCATGAGTTATTTCAACAAATATTCGTGTATGTGTATTCTTTAAAAAACAAAAGTATTATAGTTTGCTAATCTATGTTCATCCATTAAATTGTTTATTTCTATTTCTTTCCTAATTTCCTCTAAAGAGCTAACTTTCAGTTAGTTGATTGAGTAATGTTCAGTCCTTCCTTGGGCACTATTTGTTTGTGAGAGAGAGTATTATAAAGGAATCTACATATCTAATGCAAAGTGTGTGTGTGTGTGTGTGTGTGTGTATGTGTGTGTGCATGAGTGTGTGTGTGTGTCAGTATGTGTCTGTGTGTGTTAGTGGAATAATTTCATGGTTTAGATTCCTGTGCATGAAAACAATCTCTCAAAGCATGGTCTCCTGGCCAATGCCCACAAATCCAGAACTTCATAGGTAATAAAGGAAAGGTCAGGAATTCAAACTAAATTCAACTTTATACAAATTAAAGACCAGTCTGAGTTACAAAAGGCTCTTTTTCATAACAAAACTTAGCAAAATACACATAATGATTTCTCAATTCCTCAGCTTGGCCTTTAATTCTGGTAGTAAGAAAATATGCTTAGAGAGATGATTAAGAATCCTTAAAATATCAATTATTTTAGGGAAAATTATACTTCAATGAACTATATCAGAAAGAATATATAGTTTATTATCTCATATATTTCTCTTAAAATTGTATAGCTAATATATTTTCAAAAAAGATGCTTATTTTAAGAGAAATTGAATTTAAAATTGAACCAATGCATCAAAGCATTAATCAAGAGGTCTAGTACACAAGAAAGGTTGAATGACTTACTTCCAATTTTTACTGTCTATATAGATCTTCCAAAGCTACTTTTTATATTATTTATATAATTACTAAAATAAGATATATTAATAATGTCTTACACATACTGTTATTAAAGTTAACAAATATTTTAAAGTTGGCATAATTGTAACTACCTTTTTTTTTTTACCACTACTCGTCTCTCTGAATCAATACTTAGGTATTACCCTATATATTTATTATTATAAATACTGTAAACGTGATCATAAATTAAGGTCAAGATTTTTTTTTACCTGTTTACCTGTGTTTTTCTCTATTTCTTTCAGTGAGTTATTTATATCCTTCTTAAAGGACTCTATTATCTTCATGAGATAGGATTATAGGTCAGCTTCCTGTTTTTCAGATATGTTGATATATTCAGGGCTTGCTGTGGTGGGAGAACTGGGTTCTGATGATGCCACATATATTTGCTTCTGTTGCTTTTGGTCTTGCTCTTGCTTCTTGCCATCTGGTTATCCATAGTGTTTGCTGGTCTAGATGACTCTGTCTGGAGTCTGCCTCTTTTGTCCTTGGGTTGAAACAGGTCTTCTGATAGGTCTGTGGCCCTGGATGTAGCAGAACTCCTGTGAGGCTTCACAACTGAAGGGTCTTCATAAGGGTAGAGAAGCTGCTGATTTATGGCCTTGACTGTAGTAGACCTCTTGGGAGGCTTTCAGATTGTTGGGTCTTCAGAGGTGCGGTCACACTCTTGTCTTGTGTGAAGCTGTTCTCCAGGGGTCAATGCATTGTGATTTATTTTTCCTCATATGCAACCACACTCCAGGGAGGCTTTCAGTCTTTTGAGTCAGTTGCCCTGCATGTCACAGAGCCCCCAGAACTTATTATGTCTTGGATATCTTGCCCAGTTGCATGTATACAAAGAAACTCCTGGGATGACATCAAGCTGTGGTATCCTGGATGCAGTGGATCTCCTGGGATGTCTCTGGTTGTGGTGTCAGATGCCCTGGGTATAGCAGATTTCCTGGGATGCCTCAGGATGTGACATCAAATGTTTTGGGTATATGGTTCTTCTTGAATGCTTCAGCGTATGATGTCAAATGTTCTAAGTGCAGCAGATTCTCTGGTAAGCTCTTAAAGAGGAAACAAATGAATCCCTTAAAGAAATACACAAAACCACAGTCAAACAGCTGAAGTAACTGCATAAAGTGGTTTAAGAGCTAAAATCAGAAGTAGAAACAATAAAGCAAACAAAAATGGAGGCAAATCAGGAAATGGAAAACCTCGGAAAGAGGTCAGGAATTACAGAAGTACGTATTACTAACAGAATACAAGAAATAGAAGAGAGAATATCAGGTGTACAAAAAAAAAACTGTAGAAGAGAATAACACAATGGTCCAAGAAAATTCAAAATATCTGCATTTGTAACAGAGGATGGCCTTGTTGGGTACCAGTAGAAGTAGAAGCCCTTGGTCTTGCCAAGGTTGGACACCCAGTGCAGGGGAATATCATGTGGGGGCTATGTAAGGGGGGCATTGATGGGGGAAACATCCTTATTGGGGAGCGAGAATGGGAGAGGATGGGGCATATGGACAGGAAATCAGGAAAGCGAATAACATTTGATATGTAAATAAAGAAATATATCCAATAAAAAAATGAAATGCAAAAAAAAAAAATACTCTTAACACAAAACATCCAGGAGATTCAGGACACAATGAAAAGAACAAATCTAAGAATAATTCGAATAGAGGGGAATGAACATTCCTAGATCAAAGACATGAAAAATTCTTCAACAAAATCATAGAAGAGAACTTTGCCAACCTAAAGAAAGAGATGACCATAAAGGTACAAGTAGCCTACACAACACCAAACAAATGGGAAAAGAAAGGAAAATCCACTAGTCACATGATCTTCAAAACACTAAACACACAAAACAAAGAAAGAATATTAAAAGCTGCAAAGTAAAAAGACCAATTAACATGCAAAGGTAGATCTATCAGAATTGCAAAAGAATTCACAACAGACTATAAAAGCAAGAAGACCCTGGACATGCAGGGTCTTGCAGACTCTAAGAGAACACAAATGTCAACCCATTATACTGTACCCAGCAAAACTCTCAATCAACATACATGGAGAAACCAAAATATTCCAGGACAAAACCAAATTTAAACAATATCTATCTACCAATCCAGCTCTATAGAGGATCCTCGAAAGAAAACTCCAGTACAAGGAAGAGAGCTATACCAAAGAAAGACAAGATATTAAGCATCCCACAACAAAAAGGCAAAAGTAGAAAACCACAATCACATAAAGCTACCCACAAAAACAAATATAACAAACCAACAGTCATCTATCTTTAATATCTCTCCATATAAAAGGACTCAACTCACCTATAAAAAGACATAAGCTCACAGATTGGATAGACAAACAAGATTCAGCATTTTGCTGCACATAAGAAACATACCTTATTAAAACGAATGACAGTATCTCAGAGTAAAAGGATGGAAAAAGTTCTACCAAGCAAAAGATCACAAGAATCAAGCTGGCATAGCCATTCTAATATCAAATAAAATTGACTTTCAAATAAAAGTTATCAAAAAAGAAAAGTACACTTCATGCTCATCAAAGAAAAAAATCTAACAAAATAAATTTTTGCTCCAAATCCAAGGTCACCCACATTCATAAACGAAACTTAAATATAGCTCAAAGCATACACTGCACCACCCACAATAATAGTGGGAGACTTCAACACCTCATTCTCATCAATTGACAGATCATGGAAACAGAAACTAAACAGAGACGCAGTGAAACTAACAGAAGATATGAATCAAATAGATTCAACAGATATCTATTGAACATTTCATCATAAAACAAAAGAATATGTCTTCTTCTTAGCATTTCATGGTACCTTCTCCAAAATCAACCATATAATTGGTCACAAAGCAATCCTCCACCAATACAAGAAGAATGAAATAGTCCCATGTACCATATCCAACCACCACGGCCTAAAGCTCGTCTTCCTTAACAGCAAATGTAAAAGAAAACCCACATACATGTGGAAACTAAAAAACTCTCTACTCAACGTTAATTTGGTAAAGGATGAAATAAAGAAAGGAATTAATGACTTCATGGAATTTAATGAAAATGTTGAAACATCATACCCAAACTTATGGGACACAATGAAAGCAGGGTTAAGAAGAAAATTCATAGCTCTAAGTGCACTGGTAAAGAAACTGGAGAGATCCTAGACTAGCAATTTAATAGTACACCTGAGAGTTCTAGAACAAAGAGAAGCAAACTCACCCAAGAGAAGTAGACAGCAGGAAATACTCAAATTGAGGATTAAAATCAACCAAAATGAAATAAAAAATAACAATACAAAGAATAGCCAAAACCAAAAGGTGGTTCTTTGATAAAGGGCCCAGAGACAGTATTCAAATTAACAAAATCAGAAATCAAAAGGTAAGTATAACAGTAGAAATGAAGGAAATTCAAAAATCTTAAGATTCTACTACAAAAGCCTATGCTCAACAACACTGAAAAATCTAAATAAAATGAATGGTTTTCTAAACAGATACCATATACTAAAGTTAAGTCAGGAGCAGGTAAACATAAACAAGATTATGTCCCATAAGGAAATAGAAAAAAATCATTAAAAAACACACAACCAAAAAGAGCCCAGGACCAGTTGGATTTACTTCAGAATTCTATCAGGCCTTCAAAGAAGACCTGATACCAATGTTCCTCAACGTATTCCATAAAATAGAAACAGAGGGAATACTACCTAATTAATTATATGGAGCCACAATTATACTGATACCTAAAACAAAGAAGGACCCTACCAAAAATACAGAATTTCAGACCAATCTTGCTTTTTAATATCAAGAATTGATAAATGGGACTTCATGAATCTGGAAAGCTTCTGTAAGGCAAAAGACATAGTCAATAAGACATATTGGCATCCTACAGATTGGGAAAAAGTCTTCACTAACACAACATCTGATAGAGGGTTAATATCCAAAACATTAAAAGAACTCAAGAAGATAACAACCAAACAACCAAATTAAAAAAAAAATGGGGTACAGAACTAAATCAAGAATTCACAAAAAAGGAATATCGAATGGCTTTGAAGCACCTAAAGAAATGGTCAAAGTCCTTAGTGACCTTGAGATTCCACCTTACACCACTCAGACTAGCAAAGATCAAAACCTCAGGTGATAGCACATGTTAGCGAGGATGTAGAGAAAGAGGAACACTCCTCCATTGCTGTTTGGATTGCAAACTGGTACAATCATTCTAGAAATCAATTTAGAGTTTCCTTGGAGAAATTGAAATAGACTAAAGGGAACATACTCAAAAGGTGCCCCACCACGACACAGAAGCACATGTTCTATTATGTTCATAACAGCCTTATTTTTGATAGCCAGAAGCTACAAAAAAACCAGATGTCCCGTGAGAGAAGAACAGATATAAAAGTGTGATTCACTTACATAATAGAATATTACTCAATATCATCCTGAGTGAGGTAACCCTATCTTAAAAAAACACACATGATATGCACTGACTGATGAGTGGATATTTGCCCAAAAGTTCAGATTACCCGATGATACAATGTAGACCACAGGAAGCTCAAGAAGAAGAATGACCAAAGTAAGGATGCTTCAGTTCTTCTTTGAAGGGTGAACAAAAATATTAACAGGATGAAATACGGAAACAAAATTTAGAGCAGAGACTGAAAGAAAGGCCATGCATAGACTGCCTCACCTGGGGATCCAGCATATATATTACCACCAAAGCTAGGCAATATTAATGAAGCCAAGAAGTACATGCTGACAGGTGCCTAATATAGCTGTCTCCTGAGAGCTCAGCCAGAGCTTGACAAATACCAGCAAACCATTGAACTGTGAATAGGTCCCCAGTGGAGGAGGTAGAGAAAGAATTGAAGGAGCTGAAGGGGCTTGCAACCCTGTAAGAATAACAATACCAACCTAACAGAGCTCCCAGGGACTAAATCACCATCCAAAGAGTGCACATGGACAGACCCATGGCTCCAGCTGCGTATGTAGCAGAGGATGGCCTTGTTGGGGACCAATGGGAGGAGAAGCCCTTGCTCCTGCCACGGGCTATCCCTCCAGTGTAAAGGAATGTTAGGGCTGGGAGGTGGGGAGGGGTAGGTTGATGGGTGGGGAAACACACTCATAGAAGATTGGGAACAGGATACGGGGTTTATGGACAGGAAATCAGGAAAGGGATAATATTTGAAATGTAAATAAAAAATAGACAATAATAATTAAAAAAGAAGAAGAATGATGCTATCCGGAGTTTTTCAGGCACATGGATGGAACTAGAAAATATCATCCTCAGTGAGGTAACCCAGACCATAAATGACATGCATGGTATGCTCTCACAAATATTAATCAAAAAAAAAGAAAAGAATATCCATGATATGGTCCACATAACTCAAAAAGTTCAACAAGCTGAGGTTCCCAAGTGAGGACACCTCAATCCCACTTTCAAAGGAGGAAAAAGCAAAAACAAGAGGGGAGGGAGGAGCAGGGGAAGAAAAGGGAATAGGAGTGAGGGGAGAGGGGAATATGATCTGATATTGGTGGGGGAAAAGTTCTGAAGCCTTGAAGGCCAGCAAAAAAAAAAAAAAAAAAAATGGAAACATGAGACCTTGGGAGGATGGAGGTTGGGAGGACCCTCCAGAATATATTAGAGACATGGGAAGTGAAAGACTCTGAGTATTCGAAGGGGAAGGATCCTAGAAGAAATGCCCTACAGTGGGGAGAGGGAACTTATGGAACCCACTTCCAGCAGAAAGATGGCATCAAGTGAGGGACAGAGGTGCTATCCCACAGCCAAAACTCTGACATGTAATTCTTCCTGTCTGAAAGAAATGCAGGAATGGAAATAGAGAAGACCTAAGGAATAGAAAGTCTAATGATAACCCCTAAGTGGGATCTAGCTGAACTGTGGGCCCCAAGGCCTGACACCATTACTGAGGCTATGGGGCGTTCACCACAAAAAAAAAAAAATAAAAAAATAAAAAATAAAAAAAAGACCTATCATGACTTCCCTCCAAAAGACCCAACAAGCAGCTGAAAGAATAAGATGCAGATATGTACACTTAGCCAATAAGCAGAAGCTGCTATCCATTCTTGCTGAAGTAAGGAAAAGCTGGAGGAAGCTGAGGAGGAGGAAAACACTCTAGGAGGACCAGCAATCTCAATTAACCTGGATCCCTGAGATTTCTCAGATAATGGATCACCAACCAGGCAGCATACACTGAGATGAAGTCTCCAACATATATACAGCAGATGACTCCCAGTTCTGAGTTTAGTTAGAGAGATGGAGTTAGCCCTCAAGAGACTGGCAGCCCCAGGAAATTTTGAGGTCTGTTGGGGTGGGAGGGGTGGGTACATCCTTGTAGAGATGTGGAGAGCTGGAAAGAAGTATGGGATATAGAAGAGTTGGAGGATAGACTGGGAGGGGAATAAAATCTGGAGTGTAAAAATGAATGAATATACTTAAAAAATATTGTTTCTGAAATAATTTAAAGAATTTTCTTACTATTCTCTTAAAATGAATCATTAAATTTAAGGTTGTAGGTATATAAACATTTTAGAAAATAGTTCAAGATTTTCTCTTTTCTTCATGAATTAAAACACCTACCTTAATTCTAAATCTAGTGTTACTATTTTTCAGTTTTACTCCTACAATTTAAATTTGATTTTGAGAATTAATACACTTGAAAATAATAAAAAATATTAATATAACTATATATTTTTCAAAGTAATATATATGATATTTAATTAACTTATTCATCAAATTCTTTTAAATTAATAATAATCCTTTAAGAAAACAATTAGTGTCTACAGTATTTTTATAGAATTTAGAGACATTTATCTTAATTAACCATTATTAAAATTACCATTATTAATTAACCATATTAAAAGCCATAACCTTTGACAAAACAAAATTTGGTATATCAAAATCTTTTGGAGTCACATAATTCCAAACTCATTGCTGTCCAGAGAAAGAAATGCCTATCTCTTACTAAGGAATTTACAACTTTTTAACTAAGTCTAAATATTTTTTATCTTACTTATATATTATATTATTGTAAAAGTCAAGTGTTAGAAAAAGCACAAATAGCTAAGTAATTTTCTTAAGTATGTGTGATTCTCAAAGTTGTGCACTTTGAATACTTGAGAAAAGTCAATAACAAATTAAAAGGTTTGATTTCAGTATATAAGTCTTCTTCCACACTGTCACTATGAAGTTGAAATAAGAATATTGTTTTACCACCCATAAAGAAGAGGAGGGGGAGGGATTAGGGGGATGTTTGCCCGGAAACCGGAAACCGGGAAAGGGAATAACACTCGAATTGTAAATAGGAAATACTCAAGTTTAAAAAAAAAAGAAATACCCAAGTTAATAAAGATGAAAAAAAAAAGAATATTGTTTTACTCTATCACTCTATAAATAAAATATGAGATTAAGGTTAATTTTTCTGTTATTCAAAGAATACATAATCCTAGAATCAGTGGTAAAAAAGAAACATTAGATGAGAAGATATTACTACAAGAATGGAATGTATTATGAAAGTGAAATAGTGAAATGTACACTTTAATCAATTTACAACATTTTCTTCTGAATGGGTAATTGGACTATTAGATATTAGGACAAGTCATCTATCTTTCAGTTTCCCAGTAACTAATGATGTGTTCTGTGTATTATATCCTCCTCTGCATTTCTATGCCCACTCAAGCTTCAATATCCATGTAGATTTCTTTTAACTAAGGATCGAGTGGGTGGAAAAACTGACAAAATTGAGGAATTACAAGAGGAAGAGAAAAAAGTTTATGAGTGATGTTGTTAAGATGAATATATAAAAAGGTCAGAGACAAGAACATGCCATAAAGAAAATAAAAATAAGTCTGAAATTGTATTAATGTACACTATGTAATCATAGTTCAAATGAGTATTAAGAAAATGAAGTAAATCTGGTTTTATGTGGAGGTCCTTGATCCACTTGGACTTAAGCTTTGTACAGGGTGATAAGCATGGATCGATCTGCATTCTTCTACATGTTGACCTCCAGTTGATCCAGCACCATTTGTTGAAAATGCTATCTTTTTTCCATAGAATGGTTTTAGCTCCTTTGTCAAAATCAAGGGACAATAAGTGTGTGGGTTCATTTCTGTGTCTTCAGTTGTATTCCATTGATCTACTTGCCAGTCTCTGTACCAAAGTTTGTATCACTATTTCTCTGTAATATACATTGTGGCCAGGGATGGTGATTACTGCAGAACTTCTTTTTTAGTTTTCACTATCTTGGGTTTTTTGTTATTCCAAGTGAATTTTCAAATTGCTTTTTCTAACTCTATGAAGAATTGAGTTGGAATTTTGATGGGGATTGCATAGAATCTGGAGATTACTTTTGGCAAAAATGGCCATTTTTACTATATTAATCCTGCCAATCCATGAGCATGGGAGGTCTTTCCATCTTCTGAGATCTTCCTCAATTTTTTTTTTTCTTCAGGGACATGAGGTTCTTGTCATACAGATCTTTCACTTGCTTTGTTATAGTCACAATGAGGTATTTTATGTTATTTGTGACTATTGTGAATGGTATCATTTGCCTAATTTCATTCTCATCTTGTTTATCCTTTGAGTAGAGGAAGGCTATTGATTTGTTTAAGTAAATTTTATATTTTTTGAGTTAATTTATAATTTTAAACAGCTGAAGTTGTTTATCAGGCTTACTTGTTCTCTAGTGGAAATTTTGGGGTCACTTAAGTGTACTATCACATCATATGCAATAATCATATTTTGACTTCTTCATTTACAATTTGTATCCCTTTGACATCCTATTGTTTTCTGATTGCTCTTGGTAGGACCTCAAGTACTATATATAATTAGTAGGGAGAGAGTGGAAAACCTTGTCTAGTTCCTGATTTTAGTGGGATTACTTGAAGTTTCTCTCCATGTAGTTTGATGTTAGCTACTGGTTTGCTATATATTACTTTTATTATGCTTAGGTATGAGCTTTGAATTCCTGATCTTTCAAAGTCTTTTAACATGAAGGGGTGTTGAATTTTGTCAAATGCTTTCTCAACAGCAAATCAGATGATCATGATTTTTTTTTTCCTTTGAGTTTCTTTATATAGTAGATTGTCTTGATGGATTTTATATTGAACCATCCCTGCATCATCCCCACCAGATACACTCAAACTAGTAGAAGAAAGAGTGGGGAAGAGCCTGAAACACATAAGCACTGGGTAAATGTTCTGAACAGAACACCAATGGCTTATACTCATAGATCAAGAGTCTACAAATGGAACCTTATAAAATTGCAAAGTTTCTGTAAGGCAAAGGACACTGTCATTAGGACAAAATGTCAACAAAGAGATTGGGGAAAAAAAGATCTTTACCAATACTACATTCAATAGGGTGCTAATATCCAATATAAGAAAAGAACTCAAGAAGGGTTTGACCCCAGAGGGTCAAACAGCCCTATTAAAAATGGGGTACAGAGCTACACAAATAATTCTCAACTGAGGAATATTGAATGGCTGAGAAGATCCTAAAGAAATGTTCAACCTCCTTAGTAAAAGAGAAATGCAAATCAGAATAACACTAAGATTCCACCTTACACCAATCAGAATGGCTAAGATCAACAACTCAGGTGACAACAGATGCTGGTGAGGATGTGGAGAAAGAGGAACATTCATTTATTGCTGGTGGGATTGCAAGCTGGTACAGCCACTCTGCAAATCAGTCTGTAGGTTCCCTACAATTTGGACATAGTACTATCTGAGGACCCAGTTGTACTATTCCTGGGCATATACCCAAATGTTGCTCCAACATATAACAAGGATACACGCTCTACTATGTTCATAGCAGCTTTATTTATGATATCCAGAAGGTGCAAAGAACTCAGATGTCCTTCAACAGAGGAATGGATAAAGAAAATGTGTTATATTTACACAGTGCATTACTACTCAGCTTTCAAAAACAATATCTACATGAAATTCATAGGCAAATGATTGGAACTGGAAAATATCATGCTGAGTGAGGTAACCCAATCACAAAAACAATCAAACAAACAAACAAAAAACAACAACAACAAACCATGGCATGCCCTCACTGATAGGTGGATATTCACCCAAACTCGAATTACCTACCCAATATACAATCCACAGACCACATGAAGCTCAAGAAAGATGACCAAAGTGTGAATGCTTCAGTCCTTCTTAAAAGAGGAAAAAAAACATATTCATGAAAGGTAATATGGAGATAAAATATGGAGCAGAGACTGAATAAATGGTCATTCAGAGCCTGCCCTACATGAGGATCCAGTTCATATACATACAGTCACCAAACCCAGAAAATATTGCTGATGCTAAGACATGAATGCTGATATCGATGTCTCCTGAGAGGTTCTGCCCAAGCTTGACAAATACAGAGGCTAATTCTAACAGCCAGCCATTGAACTGAGAACAGGGTCCCCATTGGAGGGGTTAGAGAAAGGATTGAAGGAGCTGAAGGGGCATAAAACTGCATAAACAGAGCAATACCAACCAACCTGAGCTCCATGGCTCCAGCTGCATATGTAGTAGAGGATGGGGGAGAAGCCCGTGGTCCTACCAGGGCTGGACCACTAATATAGAGGATATCAGGACTAGGAGGCAGGAAGGGGTTTGTGGTTGGGGCAGGGGAACACCCTCAAAGAAGAGGGAGGGAGGATGGGATGGGAGTTTTACGGAAGGGAAACTGAGAAAGATGACATTAGTAATATAAATAAAACCTATCGAAAAAATAAAAATAAAAATGAATACCCATTCTAACAAAAAAAGAAAATGAAGTAAAATAATTGACAGAATAAAATTGAAATCTAAATGAAGCAATGATATGTTTAGAGTTTATTCACTGGTCAATATAGGACCAATGGAATCTCTTAAAAAAAGTAACGTAATTAAACTATGCTTTTACTATTCGAAGTTGCTAAAGTATGTGAATTGATAATTGCATGATTACATAAGGAGTATGTTAGAATAAGGAAGAAAAATGTACAAATATGTCATAAATATTTCATTTAATTCAAATATCTTAGCCTCAAGTGAACACCTAGATAAGTTCAGACGATCTTACTTTACCCAATTACTACATTTCCATGATTCTTAGATAACTAGTTAATGTTCTTATATCTCTGGAGCACCTTTAATATGTCCTATACATTTATTATCCACTAAAATTATATTTACTGAGTGATATAAATAATTTAAAGATGCTTTAGTTTTTACTACATGTATCATTTTACATAGTATGACTTATCTCCAACTTATTTACAAAATTGTGTTAATTTGCATATAATATCCAGCCCTGATATTCCCTTACACTGGGGTTCTAGCCCTGGCAGGACCAAGGGCTTCTCCTCCCATTGATGCCGAACAAGGCCATCATCTACTACATATGAAACTGGAGCCATGGAGCTCAATTTAGTTGACTCTATGAATATATATGGATATATAAATATATCCATATATGTTATGTAACATATGTATGTATATATGTATGTATATAACTATGTATGTACACACATGCACACACACACACACACACACACACACACACACATATATATATATATATATATATATGGCTATAGTAAAAATTTCTTTGGAATGTTGGGTTTTTGTAAAACAGAAATTTCATAATTTATGTTTAGGATGTCAGGATGATTCAGATTGTCCACAGCAGCAATGATTTATTTTTTTTCTCTAGCAGAAGTACTATTTTGACAGCTTCAAATAGTTTATGAGATTGTATGACATTTAGAATTCTGGGGAATTTTTAGAGGGTATATAAATGCTAGCACCCAAAGAGGGGGAGGATATTTTTGGTTGGATATTGATTGATTGCAGGGGGTTGATGGGGGGGTGGTTAGTTGTTTGTTGTTTTTGATTGCTTTTGTACATGGTTTATTAATTAGTCATGAATAAAAAATTAACAGCAAGAAAAAGAAATTAGATATCTTAACAGCAAAGGCAATACTTTCCCCAAGGAACTAATCATCAGGAAATAGTGTAATAAAAATGTCACCCCTTTTCTCATCCATGGCTTTATTCAATGATCTATTTTCTTTCCTCTCTATTATTTGTTCTTTCTTATCTAATGTTACAGGTTTATCAGAGTGGAAAAAAGAGGGTGTAGAAGGGTGGAAGAAAGAGACAACCACATGTGCCATACATATCTTTGGCAAATTGAATAAAATGTGCAGTACATAATTTTCTGTCAGAATAACATAAAATATAATATGTATGTCATGCAGATACTTATCCAGTCTCTAAGCTGACAACTTAGGTGATAAGCATTGTTATTTTTAATAGTAGCATACAGTATATATCTCTAATGTATATTTTCTATTTATCTCTATAATTCCTAACTTTTTGTAAGAATTTTTGAAATGATAGTTAACATGATTTTATTGCAACTGTTCTATGGACCTTCTATAATCCTGATAGATACTTTTACCCATTATTGTACTTAATCAGTATCTTCTACTGCCTCTGTATCTCCTTATTTTTATTGGATTTTTTTATTTACATTTCAAATGTTATCCCATTTCCCCCACCCAACCACCCACCCCATCCCACCTCTCCAACCTGACATTCCCCTACACTGCGTGTCCAGCCTTGGCAGGACCAAGGGCTTCTCTTCCCTTTGGTGCCCAACAATGCCATCCTCTGCTACATATGCAACTCTGGAGTCATGGGTCTGTCCATGTGTACTCTTTGGATAATGGTTTAGACCCTAGGAGCTCTGGTTGGTTGGTATTGGTTTTCTTATGGGGCTGCAAACCCCTTCAGCTTCTTCAATGCTTTTTCTAATTCCTCTAATGGGGGAACTATAAAACTTCTGGTTCTGTACATGTTTATACATAGACAAGTTGTTTCTTATTGGCATTTAAATGAATGCCCATTTGTAAGCTACTGACTATAAGATTCGATGGTTTACCCTTTTTTTCTTTTTAAATAACTTTTCATTTGAATGCAAGGTAGGAAAAATAGATTTACAATAGAAATAATCATTCCTTCCTCAACAATCAATATCTCTTAACTGAGTAGAAGTACCTCATGTCAAATCTATATCTAAAACCAGTAACAGTGTTACTGTAAAAAGAAGATACTATGTTAAATTGTACTGTGAATCTAGCTCCAGAATTCATAGTTATCATTATGAATCATGACCTTTCCTATAAATATGTAAACATTTCTTCTTTTTAAAAGAAAATTTTCTTTTCTGTTTCTTTTTTCAAAAGACAAGCATTTAAATTAATTTTCATTTGTAGATTTGTAATTTCTATTGTTTTTTCCAGATATATGTATACCTCACTAATTAAGGTACTATTTTGTTCTTTGCTCAGCAGTTCTCATTATTCAAGTACTATACTTGAAAACAATTTAGCTTTTGAAAACCTATGTTAATTTAAACAATTTCCACCTAACTTTCAGCTCAGTAATTCAGACCTGAAAATGTCAAGTGAGTTGTCAAATGTTGAAACACTGTTTTGCAAAATCACAGCAGTGTGGTACATAGGTTTAAATTGCTGGAAGGAAAATAAGTTTTAGTTTTATTTGTGTTTTGAATTTTTAGTCATTCATTTAAAACATAGGTGGGTTAATGCTTACAGAAATGGAGATGTGGGTCCTTCTGCTTTGCTTCCTAAAGAACCACAAGTATTTATAAATTTATATTTTATTTATTATTAAATAGATCATTGTTTCTGTGTCCATGTTAACTCTACAATTTTAAAGATGCACACGTAGCAATATTTTAACTGTCTCATTTCACCTTAACTCTTTAAAAGTTATTAGTTTACTTCATAGAGTAGCACAATCTGGTGCATTCATACCACCTTTGCAGATTCTGTCTATGCAGGAATCAGCACTTAACTATACTGCATTCACCTCTGGGAGGAAATAGCTGCCAACTGGCTCCAGACACTGCAGTAGGAAGAAAAGAAATTTTGGCCAGGAAGTATGTTGCACATATAGACCGCTGTTAATCATGTTCTGCATGAAATTGTTTTACTAAGTTTTTACATCTCTAAAAATTGTTTTTTTTTTTTCTTAGTAGAACAACAGCTATTCCAGTAAAAAGCAACATAGGTAGAAAGAACACATTTTTATCCTATGTCTTACTCCATCTTTTCTCCATCTTTTTTCTAAACTTCTTTACCAGACTTCATGTGTAATTTTTCAGAAAATTATTCAATCAATGTGTTCTTTATAATTACTACCAATAAATTCAGGGACCAGTGATATTAACTACTCAATTAACCAAAAAGAGCCTGAAATTTATCCAAAAATTCTTTTGAAAAGTAATTCTTCAAGACATAATTGTTAGTTAATATTTTAGATGATGAGGTTCATTTCTGTATGAATTATGACAAACACAAACACACACACATACACACACATTGTATATTGAGTTTTAGTCATATTCAATCCCCATTAACCCCAATGAAATGTCCCTTCTTCTGTTTTATTTTATTACTGTTACTATTTTTGCATTGAAACACCCTAAACAAAGAAAGTGGTGGAAGAAAGGGTGTATTTGGCTTAAAATTCCAGGTTGCTTTTCACCATTGGAGAAAGTTTGGACAGGAACACAAACAAGGCAAAAATCTGGAGGTAGGAGAGGCATGCTGTTTACTAGCTTGTTCATCATGGCTTCTTTGATCTGCTTTTTTGTAAAACAGGACCACCAGCTTAGGGTTGACACCATTCACAATCCTTAATTAAGAAAATATTTTCCAGCTGGATTTTATGGCGTCATTTTCTCAACTGTAGTTCTTTGTTTTCAGGTAACTGTAGCTTGTGTCAAGTTGACATAAATCTGGCCAGCACAATTGACTTCTTGCCAACTTAACACACAAATATGTCACTGGTAAGCTATAAGCTTTCCTTTCTTGTTCTCCCCCAAGATCATACGTTAATATCAATTTTAAAAGGTTCATTCTTTAAAAATTCAAACACTTAGAACTCCAGTCTCTTTAAAATAGCCAGTTTCTTTTAAAATCCAAAGTCCTTTAAAATTCAAAGTTTCTCAATGAGGGATCCTGTAAAATCAATAATAAATTAAATACTTTCTCACTTCAAAAGGGAAGAACCAGGCCTCAGTCACTGTTTGAACAATGCAAAACCAAATTTCAACAGTATAAATAACTCAACATCTAATTTCTGTGACTCTTTCAATGTCTTCTGGGCTCTTCAAAAGTATTTTACCATTTCTCTTTTTCTATCCTCTGTAGCACACACAGCTTGGGCTCTACGGCACCACTGCTGCTGTTCTTGGAGGATATACAGAATTGGCATCTCCCAAATTCAGGAGTATATTACTACAATTGGGCTACATTTTCTCTTCATGGTGACAAGACTCAAATTCTTTGCATGACCCCTTCACACCTGGGTCTTCAATTACTGCTGAAACTGCACCAGTGTCCGCCCCTCGCCTCTCCTAGTGCCATGTATCAGCAACACTTAACAGTATATTTCAGGCCTTCAAGACTAGAACCACCAGGGTGACTTTTACACATTACCAAATCTGTTTGACTGCATGAGGTCCAACATTGGCTGACTCTGGAACACAGATTCTACATGCTTATTCATAGGAAAGACTTCCTAAAAGATAGCACCACAGTTGCTTCTTAATCACAACTAATTACTCAGCTCCAGCCACCAAGTATAAATAGTTCTAGTAACCAAGATTTTACCTCAGTGCTTTAGTCTCATTTAACTCACAAATCTTTAGGTGACTACACACACATATTCAT
Organism: Rattus rattus; assembly: GCF_011064425.1. Lineage (NCBI taxonomy): Eukaryota > Metazoa > Chordata > Mammalia > Rodentia > Muridae > Rattus > Rattus rattus. Next base: position 74,176,380 of record NC_046172.1, read on the forward strand.
CACATCAAAGGCCCATTAGATTCTTTTCTTTCCTCTCTAACACCACAAGCCAGGCCCCCATAGTCTTTACTGTTCTCAACATTCTCTATTTTGTGGGCGTGTGTGGGGAGGTTATCACCTAAGCACCTATAGAACAGCTAGCTCACTGAGCTCCTAACAATCAATGGCATTTTTAGCTCAAAATTCCAAAGTCCTTTCACAGTCCTCCATAAGACAACATGGTCAGGTCTCTTAGCAATACTCTACTACTCTACTATCTTGGTACCAACTTATCTTATTGACAATTACTACTTCTGTGACAAAGCATCAATACCAAAGAAACTGGAATAGGGGTTGTTTGGTTTATACTTCCAGGTTGCTATTCATTATCAAAAGAGGACTGAATAGAATATCAAGCAGGGCAGAAATCTGGAGGCCATGATGAATGCAGAGGCCACAGAAGGGTACTGCCTACTGATTTCTTCCACATGGCTTTTTCAACCTACTTTCTTGTATAAACCAGGACCAAGAGACCAAGAATGGTACAACTTAGTCCCTAAAATTTCAATGATTAAGAAAGTACTCTTCAGCTGGTACTTATGGAGGTATTTTCTCTGTGGTATTCATGATGGGGGTCCAACTGTAATTCCATGTTTGCTGCTTCCTCCTTCTCAGGGTGTCCAGATGCCACTACATATCAAGCCCAAAAGATGAAGCAGAGTCCATAATTAGTGGCATTCTATAGAACCCTGGTTTAGATGGAAGTGAGTGTCACAGAGCAGTGTGGGGGAGACCTTCTACAAGGGTCTTAGTGTTACAGCTTTAGTAGAAGACCTTTAACATTCTTCAATGAAGCAGCTCTCTTAGCTGATCTTAGCTTGGGTGTGAACCTTTTTTCGGGATGGGCTTATTTGAGGACACATTATTTGGGGGTGAATCAGGAGCTTATATGGACCTTGAAGAGTGTGAAGAAGTTTTCATGGTAAATGAAAATAATTGGATCGATTTTAAAGTTACAAGAATCTGTAATTTACATAAAGAGGCATTCCAGGAATCCGAGATACTTTGTGAGCAGATTCTTATGGGGTACAGGTTGTTTCTACTTCTTCTTAGGTAGAGGGTGTTTGGAGTCTGGATTCCCAGATAAATTCAGAGAAGGGTAAGCCCTGCTGGTAAAAGGAGCCCTCCATTTTGTGCTGAACTCAGAGGAGTTATCTTATAATAGTAGACTGTGATCTTAATTAGCAGATTTCCCCACATTTCTCAGTTGAGGTTTCTTCCTTTCAGATAACTCTAGCTTGTGTCAAGTTGGCATAAACCCAGCCAGAAAGCACACTTTTATTATTCACTGAGTTTAGTGAAAGTTAATTACATACATGTGAGTGTGAGTAATTTAGTGCTACAATTTATCAATTGCTTAATTACTTCAAAAAAATAAGTGTATCCCCTAGTACCCTCAATCGTCCTTAGACCATCATGGAGAGATAAGGCCACTTGTTCCTATTCAGTGAATGATTAACTGGTTCCTTACAAATTATGGGCAGGTTTTGTGATAATAACAAGAGCTACACTGAGTTTATGAGTATGAATGCATGTTATGTACAAAAGACATTTTCACAACTCTGCTCATCACATGCTTTTCTTCTTTCCGCTGGGTCATCCTGGAAAGTAATAATATAGATGTTGGCTTTACCAAATTATACTCTATACACTGATATATTGTGAGTCTCCATATTAACCACAGCCAGTTGTAAAATGAAGACTCTCTGGTGAAGACAGGAAGCATAACATGTATGTCAGTCTAAAAATATATATTTAGAAGACCATTTGGCACAATGTCTACTTACCAAAATAACAGTTGTAAGATCTCCCTAGATCTTATGGCCTCCCAACCCATAGGTTCTTGACTCAGATTACAGTAATAGGTATTAGATCATTTCTATATAATAGGCCCCAAATACAAAGAAAAGTAGGTCAGTTAGTACCATACAACTATACCATTATTTCAAAACTCGGCATTTCTTGTCACACAGGTCATTTGTACTCATAAGATGTATACTTTGATAAAACAGTTTTTTAGGTCTCCAGGAGTTTGTCTAGCTCCTTCTTGAACTATAAAACTACTAGCATAAAGGAAACTATCATCTAAGATTCAGATGGATTTTTTTTTTTTTTTTTTTTTTATTAACTTGAGTATTTCTTTATGTACATTTTGAGTGTTATTCCCTTTCCGGTTTCGGGCAAACATCCCTTCCCTCCCCCTTCCTTATGGGTGTTCCTCCCCACCCTCCCCCCATTGCCGCCCCCCGACAGTCTAGTTCACTGGGGGTTCAGTCTTAGCAGGACCCAGGGCTTCCCTTCCACTGGTGCTCTTACTTTAATACCTTTTTAACTTATGTGATAACGTCAACAACAGTATCTTAATAAAGATGTTTACAATAAATGGATTTAGTAATTGTACTTTTAAAGAAAAACTGAAGATCACCAAGTTTAGTGTAATTAGTAAAAGTTTTGTGTGTCCTTATACACTAAGAAATGATATAATATTCTATTTTACTCATTTCTATAAGATAAATGAATTGATTATTATTACTCTGTTGTCATAAATACCCAGGACAAATATGTTTAGTGTACTTTTTCTTCATTCTACACATATCCAGGTGTTGCACGTGTATTCCATAGTGTATTCAACATCTGTGTCATTGAGGATACTTTGTAGATGAGGGAAGAGAGAGAGAAAACTGAGAAGAACCTTAAATTAAAACAATGTTGTGCACACACACACACACACACACACACACACACACACACACACACTTGAAATTTCAAAGAAAGTAACTAGTCCAGATTTGGCAGGGAATACTTGGAAGACAATTTTAATCACCAAATTTCAAATTCAAGATTTTTTTCTTCATAAAATGTAATGGATAAAAAATGAAGTAATTTCAATATTATTGAATTTGATTATTATTGAATTTGATATGATTAAATTTTCACTTTTAGAAAAATATTCTTATTTCAATAAAGAGAAATGCTTAGCATGGGAAAAGGAAAGCAGAAGACCAATAGAAAACTAGTGCAAGTACTGAAAGTCAAGACTGTATACTTCAATATGGTTGCATTCAACAAACCTCCAATGCAATAGTTCCTGATTGATTATGATAGAAAAAAAATGCCAAGAGTGAAGTTCAGTGCTTTAGCTGTATCCTGGATAGTTTTATGTCTACTTGCACAAGTTATATTGATTTGGAAGGCAACATTCCCAATTTGGAAAATGCTTCCATAATATTTGTCTGTAGGCAAATCTGTATTTTTAATGAATTATTTTGTTTATTTCCATCTCAAATGTTGCCCACTTTCCCAGTCCCTTTTCACAGAATTCTTTACCCCATTCCCCCTCATGTTCCAACTCTTTCAAATCCTCAGCCATCCCCCTCCTCCCTTGGACATCAAGTCTCTAAATATTTAGTTGCATCCTTGCCTACTGAGGGCAAACAAGGCAGTCCTCTGCTACACATATGCTCGATCCACCTACCAGCCTTTGCATGCTACTTGGTTGGTGGCTTAGTCTCTGGGAGCTCCCTGGGTTTCAAGTTAGTTGACTCTTTTGATCTTCCCATGGGGTTGCTATCCCCTTCAACTCCTTCAATCCTTCCCCTAATGCTTCCTCAGAGGTTCCTGATCTTAGTCCAATGGTTTGCTGTAATTATCTGCACCTATTTCATTCAATTGCTGGTACTGACTCTCAGAGGACAGACATTCTATACTCTTGTCTACAAGTACAACATAATATCAGTAATAGTCTCAGGGTTTGGTGCCCTACAGTAGGGTGGATCCCAATTTGGGCCTGTCACTGGACACCCTTATCTTTGATCTCTGATCCATTTTTGTCCCTGAACTTTTTAAATTAATGAATTACTGTGGGAATCCCTAGCCCATTATAGGTAATATCATCCCTGGACAGGTGAGCATGGAGTATTATGAGAAAGCATACTGACAAAATCAGGAGAGAACATTCAGCTAAGTAGCCTACCCCCAGGCTGCTGTATCAGCTCATGCCTCAAGGTTCCTGCCCTTCTTGAATTCCTTTCTTAAGTTCCTTCAACAATGTAGAAGTTTACGAAAAATAAACTTTTCTTTCTGAAGTTGCTTTTGATCCTGACATTTTATCAGACCAATGGAAACACTAGGCCAAGCTGAAACAAATGTTGAGATAATGGAGTAATTATTCAGAAGTGGGAGACGGGTTTTTTTTTTTAAATGTGATTTCGAATGATTTTTCATTCAAAAATGTCAGTTTCCTCTTAAAATTTCAAAATAATGGCAGCAAATTACAATTGAAAAGGTTTGGGTTCATAATTCTACAGTCAACCAAGGGTCACATTTTACTTGTCTTTAGGTTTGTAATCAAGTGGTTCTTCATGTTGGGAGTATATGACAGAGGAAACTTTTAAACAGATATCACCCAGGAAGAAAGAGACAGAAACAGCAAGGACAAGATCCCAGTATCAGATTCAGAACCATACCATCAATTAATAATTCCCTTCTATTATCTCTAACAGAAAATATAATAAGGTGTGACACTATTCCTCAGGAAGCATGAGCTATCATCTATTTAACCTAGACAGATAAGCAACAATAAAGCAAAGTAACAATCCCAGTAATTGTTGATAAAGCAACAATATTGCCAGCATTAGTAATGGAAATATTAATGAAAAGTAAGTTACCATGCTAGACATTACTAAAGATAGCTACATGACTAACTGTCCCCCAAACGCACAGTATAGATGACAACTTCATGTAAGCTAGAGTCCTAGAGATAACTATACGAGTTCGACAGTTAGGAGAATGCTCTTTCTAGATAAGTCAACTGAACTGAATCTTTTCTAGGCAGCCCAGCTTGTCTCTGCCTCATACGGGCAGCTAGAAAAGGTTAATCTCGTCAGTTTCAGGTACTCCTTAAAAGTATTGTTTAATTACAGGTTTTTTGAACTGCTCTGAAAGATGAACTATATTCTCTCCCCCTGGAACATTCTGTGTCATAAGGTGTTTCCCTCCAAATATGTTGGCTCAGAGGAAATTGCTACATTTTATGTTCAAACTTACAGAGTTCTAAAAACATATGAATAGTTATTAAAGATATTAACAAGGAAATCTTTTAAATTTCCAGAATTGAAATAAAATTAAACACAGTAGAAAAATCTTTATTTTATTAGCCCAAAAGCTTGGAATATCAAAGAAACAATTCACAGACCATATGAAGCTCAAGAAGAAGGAAGACCAAAATGTGGATGCTTCAGTCCTCCTTAGAAAAGAGAACAAAATACTCATGATATTTCCCAATATATCTTTTATTGGTTATTTAATTTATTTAATTTATTTACATTTCAATGTTATCCCCTTCCCCGGTTTCTACTCCTGACATCCCCTAGCCCATCCCTTCTTATGCTGCTTCTATGAGGATGTAACCCTACCCTACAACTCCCTCTCACCTCCTCTCTATGGCATTCCTCTACACTGGTCCATCAAGTTTTCACATGACCAAGGGACTCTCCTCCTCTTGATACATGACAAGGCCAATCTTTGCTACATATGAAGCTGGAGCCATGGGTTGCTCCATGTGTACTCTTTAGTTGGTGTATTCGTCCCTGGGAGTCCTGGGGGGGGGCCTGGTTGGTTGGTATTGTTGTTCTTCCTATGGGATTGCACACCCCTACAGCTCCTTCAGTCCTTTCTCTATCTCCCATTAAGGACCCGGTTCTTAGTCCAGTGGTTGGCTGTGAGCATCCACTTCTGAATTTGTCAGACTCTGTCATAGCCTCTCAGGAGACAGCTGTATCAGGCTCCTGTCAGCATGAACTTCTTGGCAAATATCATGTAAGTATTTTGTTCTCTTTTCTAAGGAGCAATGAAGCATCCACATTTTGATCTTCCTTCTTGAGCTTCATATGGTCTGTGAATTGTTTCTTAGATATTCCAAGCTTTTGGGCTAATATCCACTTAGTGATGGAGTACATACCATGTTTTCTGTTTTTTTTTTTTTTTTTTTTTGTTTGTTTTGGTTTTTTTTTTTTTGTGTTTAGGTTACCTCACTTAGGATGATTTTTTCTAGTTACTTCTTTTTGCCTAAGTATTTCTTGGAGTCATTTTTTAATAGCTGAGTAGTCCCCTATTATGTAAATATACCCCATTTTCTGTATTTATTCCTCTCTTGAAGGACATTTTGTTCATTTCCCAGAATGTCTACAATATTTAAAGATGACCATTCCCATCACAATCCAAGCACATAGATGAGAACTTCACAAAATAAAGAAATCATTTCTGAAGTTAGTTAAAATACCCTTTTTACTAAAATGAATTGTTATCTGAAATATATTTTAAATGTTTCTTTGTAGATTTAGCATTATGATTATTTATGCATATGAATATTTTGGCAGCATGAATATTTGTACAACATTGTGGATACCTATTGGAAGGATAGGGAAAACTGATGCAAAATGGATAAATACCTGGTCAGAAGAGAACATCTGAGTCTTTGGGAGTGAAGTTACAAATGCTCTTGTACTGCAATGTCCGTGCAAGAACAGAAAGTGCTCAACTTTTGAGCCAACTTTCCAGCCCCAGAAGTACTATTTTAAAAGAGTATACTTTTTGGATAATGTGTCTTGATAATGCTATTTCATTTAAATAGTATAATAAGCAGCAAGAAAATATAGAATAATATCATCATAATATTTAAATAAGACAGATTCATATTCCTGTCTGAAATTTACTATGTCAATATAAATAAATAGTAAGTTCACCAGTACGTATGTTCAAAATAAATGGAAAATCAGTGAACACTTGCACTTGAGAATTGGTGAAAAGAATTATTAAGCACAGAAAAGTAGAGAAGAAAAGGAAAGAAAGAAAAGGAGGGTCCATAACTTACATTATGAACATTTGTTTTTATCCTGCTTCGAGCATATTTATACTTAAGATTACAATCACCTAGAAAATTGAATTGGTTTGTTCTTTGAGGTTATAGGTTAACTTACTAAGTTATAAATTGTGCCTTCTGATCTTTACATCCTTTTTTTGAGTCAGTAGGACTTAATTGTATATAAAAATGAATAAGCCACCCATTAAGTCTGTTCACTTCTGACTTTTCAAGTTTTCTTTTAATTATAATGAAAGCTTTTCATTAAATACATTTATTGAAGTCCCACAGAGGCTTCAAAGTGATTGAATTTTCATTTATAAATGAAGTATGAGGATACAAATAGAATAATTGAGAGTTTGTAAAAATTTGCTCTATTGTACTAAGCAGATAAATACCTTGTCGCATAAGAACAACATCTTTTGAAATTATGCTGAAGTAGTCAATCAAGTGAAATTTTACTGAGAAATATTATTATACTTATCAGAAATAATGATTTCAATATGCATTTGGATTTTGGCTAAACTCTCAACATTTCATTTTCATTCTTTTTCAGTATGTACATCTACAAATAAATATTCACTATGTATAAAATTTCATGCATGCACACTATGTGTACATATTACACACAAATTAGTCCAGTTTGCATTATAATTAGTCTGTAACAATTACTTCCAGTCAAGTCACTGTATGTAGCTCACTGCACAGTCACAAAAGGAACAGGACAAAAATAAATATTCTCAATTGTGTGATGTCAATGTATACTTATTATTTAGGAAAAATTACAATGAATAAATTGAATTTAATTAAAAATGAATAAATAATGAAATACTTAAATAGCAAATTATATACCAGTAACTGAATGGCCATCAACAAGGTAAATCAATGACTTTTGGTAGCCTTTTAATGGATCAAGTGTTATTCCTTCCTGTTTTCCTGTCCATAGCCCCTAACCCTCTCCTCCTCCTTTATAAGGGGTTCCTCCCCATCCAACTTACTGTACCCCTGACATTCCTCCCTGGGGGTCCAAATATTAGTGGATTAATTTTTCATTGGTTAAAGGTATACAAGTTGGTTTATGGATCAGTCCAAAAAATCTTTAAAGGTTAGTCCCCAGTAGACAATGAAGACCCTTTTAAAAAATCTAAGGAACCAGTCATAGATTTTAACCCCACTCCTTCACTTTTATTTCCTTACATCCTTCTTTAGCACCATGGTGATGTCATCCTCTTCTCAGAATTCCACTAGAGATCAGGAGCATTTTGGGACTCTACAGTATTTTATTTGCTTTCTTTGTTTATTTATTTGTTTGTTTGTGTATATGTTGCCTTATCTTTGCTGCTTTTGAGTGCGTTCTCATTTTTAATTTTTCTAATTTTTTTTTTGTTTTTTGAAAGCTAACGAACATGAAATTGGGTGGGTACAGACATCATGAGGATCTAGGAAGCATTCAGGTATGACAAATAGCATAGTCGGACAAAGCCAGCTCAGTCGATCAACAGGTTACCCAGGGGAGGAGTGAGGATTAAAAAGAAAAAGGAAAAGAGAAAAAAAAGACAGTAATCCTGTTGTTATTAAAATCTCATTGATGTTAAATATCTGCCTTTCACAGACCTGATAGAGCACACCAAACCAACACAATTCCACCTGGAGAGATTTAATGGAAAACGAGACAAAGGGAAGGGGCAAGAGAAAGAAGAGAAAGAGAGGAGAGAAGAGAAAGAAGAGAAAGAGAGGAGAGAAGAGAAAGAAGAGAAAGAGAGGAGAGAAGAAAGAAGAGAAAGAGAGGAGAGGAGAGAAAGAAAGAAAGAAGAGAGGAGAGAGAGAGAGAGAGAGAGAGAGAGAAGCTGTCTGCCTCCCCCCTGCTTCTCTTTTCTTTTTTTTAATTAGATATACTTTTACTTAAATTTCAAATGTTATTCCCTTTCCTGCTTTCCTGTCCGTAAGCCCCCCTCCCCTTCCCCTCCCCCATACAGATGTTCCCCTATCTATCCCCCTTACCGTCCGTTCCCCCACATTCCCCTTTCACTGGTGCCCCAACAAGGCTATTCTCTGTTGGCATATGCAGTTGGAGCCTTGGTCGATCCATGTAGTTTTTTGATAGTGATTAGTCCTGAAGCTCTGGTTGGTTGGTATTGTTGTTCTTATGGGGTTGGGCGCCTTAAGCTCTTCAATTTCCTCTAATTCCCCAAGGGGTCCTATTCTCAGTTCAGTAGTTTGCTGCTAGCATTGACCTCTGTATTGGAGATGCTCTCGATGTGTCTCTCAGGCGAGATCTATATCCCATCCCTTTCAGAATGCATTTTTTAGCTTCATCAATCTTATTTAGTTTTGGTGGTTGTATATACATGGGCCACATGTGGGGCAGTTCCTGAATGGCCGAGCCTTCAGTCATTGCTGTAAACTTTGCTTCCATATCCCCTCCTATGGATCTTCTTTTTATCCCTTTCAAGGAGGAGTGGTAGCATCCTCATTTTGGTCATCATCCTTCTTGAGCTTCCTATAGTCTGTGGATTGCATCTTGGGTAATTCAAGCTTTTGGGCTAATATGCACTGATCAGTGATCAGTGAGGGCATACCAAGTGTGTTTTTCTGTGATTGTGCTATCTCACTCAGGATGATAATTTCTAGTTCACTCCATTTGCCTATGAATTTCATGAAGTCATTGTTTTTGATAGCTGAGTAGTACTCCATTGTGTAGATGTACCACATTTCTTGAATCCATTCCTCTGTTGAAGGGCATATGGGTTCTTTCCAGCTTCTGGCTATTATAAATAAGGCTGCTATGAACATAGTGGAGCATGTGTCTTTGTTGTATGTTGGAGCATCTTTCGGTATATGCCAATGAGAGGTATAGCTGGGTCCTCAGGTAGTGCAATGTCCAATTTTCTGAGGAACCTCCAGAGTGATTTTTAGAGTGGTTGTACCAGTTTGCAATACAACCAACAATGGAGAAGTGATCCTCTCTCTCCAAATCCACTCTAGCATCTGCTGTCACCTGAGTTTCTGATCTTAGCCATTCTGACTGTTGTGAGGTGGAATCTCATGGATGTTTTGATTTGCATTTCCCTGATGACTAAGGATATTGAACAATTCTTTAGGTGCTTTTCAGCCATTCGATATTCCTCAGCTGAGAATATTTTGTTTAGCTCATTTTGATTGGGTTATTTGGCTCTCTGAAGTCTAACTTCTTGAGTTTTTTGTATATTTTGGACATTAGCCCTTTACCAGATGTAGGATTGGTAAAGATCTTTTCCCACTCTGTTGGTTGCTGTTTTGTCCTAATACAGTGGTTTGCATTACAGAAGCTTTGCAGTTTTATGAGGTCCCATTTGTTGATTCTTGATCTTAGATCATAAGCCATTGGTGTTTTGCTTAGGAAATTTTCCCCAGTGCCCATGTGTTCAAGACTCTTCCTCACTTCTTCTCTTCTATTACTTTGAGTATATCTGGTTTGATGTGAAGGTCCTGATCCACTTGGACTTAACCTTTGTACAGGGTGATAAGAATGGATCGATTTGCATTCTTCTACATGCTAACCTCCAGTTGAACCAGCACCATTTGTTGAAAATGCTATCTTTCTTCCATTGGATAGTTTTAGCTCTTTTGTCAAAAATCTGGAGGAAAAGGGCCATTTTCAAGACAGATAACAGGTACCAAAGTTAAATCAGGAACAAATATACCATCTAAACAACCCCATAACTCCTAAAGAAAGAGAAGCAGTTATTAAAAGTCTCCCACCCAAAAAGTTCCCACGACCAGATGGGTTTAGAAGAGCTCATACCAATACTGTCCAAATTATTCAACAAAATAGAAACAGAAGGAACACTACCAAATTCCTTCTATGAAGCCACAATTACACTTATACCAAAACCACACAATGACACAACAAAGAAAGAGAACATCAGACCAATTTCCCTTATGAATATTGATGCAAAAATACTCAATAAAATTCTTGCCAATCAAATCTGAGAAGACATCAAAACGATTATCCATCATGATCAAGTAGGCTTCATCCCAGGGGTGGAGTGATGGTTTAATATACGGAAATTCATCTATTTGAATAGAAACTATAGAGACAAGCTTTGAATTTGGTGTTGGTTGTGCTTTACTTTAATCCCAGCACACAGGAGGAGTAGATTTCCTAGTTCAAGGGCATCATAATCTACAATGCAAGTTCCAGGATATCCAGGACTATGCAGAAAAACTTTGTTCCAAAAGTAAAATTAAATATGAATCGATTGTGCAACTGACAATTTTCATCAACACAGTGTAAGAGATGGAAGAACTTCAGGCATTGATGATACAATTTAAGAAATGGATACATCAGACAACTTAAATGTTAAAACTAAAAATTCCTAACACCATAGATCCTTGATATTTGGATAAGTATGGAAGACCTAACCTAAAAATAATAGGAATAGCATAGAAAAATTCCCCCACAAAGGTACAGAAAATATTTTTAACCAATTTATAAAAGAAATAAATCCAAACAGAAATCAATGCCTTAAAAAGTACATGAAACATACAGAATCCAAAATAGATTGGGCTTCAAATGAAAGTTCTCTTACTATATGATAATTAAAAACACTAAGCCTACAGAAGAAAGAATATTAAAAGTTAACTGGTAAAACAAGCAAGTAATATACAAAGGCATACTTATTAGAGTTATACCTGAATTTTCATTGGAGACTTGAAAAAACATAAAAGTCTGGAAAACCTCACAAAAACAATAAAAACAAAGCCCATGGCCAGAGAGTTTTAAATCACAATTCTCTCATTCTTTCAATTAAGACGTAACCCAAATTCTCATCAAAATAGAAACAAAAGAATTATTGTCCAATTGATTTTATGAGGTCATATATCCTGAAAAAGAAACCACATAGGTACTCAAGAGAAAAGAAAATTCTAATTTCTGTCATTAACATAGATGCAAAAATGATTAATTAAATAGTTGCAAACTGAATCCAACAACACACAAAAAGGATCATCCAGCATGATGAAGTAGATTACATCCCAGAGATGCAGGAATTCTTCAATATAAAAAAATCAGTAAATATAGTCCACCCTATGAAGAAAAGAAATAAACAAACCACACGATCATCTCCTAGTTCCAGAAGAGACCTTTGTAAAAATCCAACAATCCTCAAAGAGAAAACTCTTGAAGATATTAAGGATAAAAGAAACATACATAAATATAATAAAGGCAAAGAATAGCAAACATATAGCTAATATCATATAAAATAGAAACAGAAAGCAATTCCACTAAAATTATGAACAAGACATGATTGTAAACTCTCTATATATGCATTTAACACAGTCCTTAGAAGCTGTAGCTAGTTCAATAAGACAGCTAACTGATAAATATTTCAGAGGAAGTATCATTATTAGTACATGATATTGTAGTATACATGTGGCCCTAAAATTTTCACCATGAAACTCATACAGCTGAAAAACACTTTTAGTGAAGTGGTTGGGTATAAGATTAACTATAAAAAGGAAATCAATAGCTCTCCTATATACAAATGGACTGAGAAAGAAATCAGGGAAATAACCACCTTTCACAAAGTCCCAAATAATATGAAATATCCTTGTGTAACTCTTACCAAGAAACAGAAAGTCTTGTATACAAATATATCAAGTCTTTGAGAAAAGAAAATGAATATTTCAGATATCAGAAGCCAAAAAAAAAAAGAAAAGAAAAAAGAAAATCACCTCTGCTCAGATATCTGTAGGATTAACATACAAAAATATTTATCCTAACAAAAGCAGTCTACAGATTCATTTTAATCACAATCAAAATTACAACATGACTCTCTCCAAATCTTGAAAGGAAAAATTTTAAACTCATGTGGAAAACAAAACAAAACAAACAAACAAACAAAAGCAGAATAGCTAAATCAATTCTGAACAATAAAAGAAATGCTATAGGTGTTAATGTCCCTGATTATCAAGGTATAATAGAGAGCTATAATAATGAAAACCATATGGCATTGTCATAAAAATATACAGTGATGAATGAAATCAAATTGAAGAAACAGTCATAAATCCAAACACACATGGACAACTTATTTTTGATAAAAAAAAACCAGAAATACACATTAGAAGAAGACCCCACATCTTCAAAAAATGGTGCTGGTCACACTGGATATCTGAATATTGAAGATGAACATATAACCACAATTATTATGCTGTACAAAATTCATGTCCCAGTGGATCAAAGGTCTCAACAAAAAACTGTATACACTGAACCTGATAGAAGAGAAAGTGAGGAAAAGGCCTTGAACATGACACGGGAGACAACATTCTGAACAGCCTACCAATAGCACAGGCACCCTTATAAAACTGAAAAGGCAAAGGATAGAGTCACTGGATAAAGTCTATAAAATGGGAAAACATTTTTTACATAATTTTATTACATTTATATACAATGCTACTTCTACATTTTTATATGTACAACTTATTTATATGAACACATAAATATGTATGTGTGTTAGAATACATGAATGCATACAAGGATAAACAATGGACATCTAAGACAGTGAATGAAATTTACAAAAGAAAAGGTGCATTTATTTTATTTAGGTGTTTGATTTTTTTAATTGGTTTTATATTTTGCCACTTTTGTGCTTGTATATATGTGTTGTGATCACTTGCCTTCTTCATTATTGTCTCCTGTTAATCCCAGTTTTCTTCTCAACCCATCTCCCATTATCACAGTTTAATATATAGTTCTTGGGAAGAATACTTAATTGAAAATTTCTTATCTAAATATTGGTAAATTTTATAATCTTACTTTAAAAATTTCCAGAGATTAAGGTAATTTATTTAAATGTAAGTGTTTTTGTTCTTCTCCTCCTCCTGGTTTACAGTTTTTACAGTGTTGAATTGTTCAGTATAATTATGACACATGAAGGAAAATGTTCCATAGGCTCAATCACTTAAAAACTTAATCTCATGTTGTTACTCTCTAAAAGATGTTATGAGAAGTTACAGCCTACCTGAAGGAAGTATATCACTGATGGAGACTTTTAAAGAGTTTAAAGTGCCCCACTTCCTACTTGTCCATCTTCTTTTCTCTTTTTAGCTGTGGATGTGATATGTTGGTTTCTTGCTGCTATTGGCAGGCTTCCACTTGCAGATGTGTTTCCCTGCCACAATGAACAACAATTCCTCAGTATGTGCAATTAGAAGTTAATACTTGCTTGCTTAATATGTGTATTTTATAAATGCAACCAAAAAGCAATGAACAGTATTCTTTTCTATTTGCTTGACTGTGATAACTACCAGGTGATCTTTACAAAGACTAAAACATTTTAGTCACTCTTATTTAATAAGTAGGCAAATGATTACTGCTATCTAACTCATAGTGGCATTAAATTTGTATAGTTGAATCTTCATTATATTCATAAGTCATTCTTGCAGTTTAGTAATTATAATAGCATTCACTCATAGAGGGATATATTTAATGTGGTACTCTAATTCTTGTCACTTACATTTATATTTGTGAAGGTACAATTCAAAGTTTTAATATTTAATTCCTTTCATATGTATTAATTAGCTGTAATCATTTGTATTTATTTAAATTCTATTTTATCTGATAATTTTATATAAGTATTTAATAATCATGTCCAGGTTCAGGTTCAAATACTAGAATTTTTTGTGATTTATTTGGGAAATGTGTATACATTATTTTTCAGAGAAATCAATAATCTACTACATTTAATATCTATAAAATGTAATAAATACAGGGAAAGAATTTTAAAATGAATGCTCACACTAATTGTGATGTATTGTGAGAATTTAGATACAGCTAATTTTCTAACTTTCACAAACTATACTTTGCTCACTTTATACATGCAGAATTTGAATCACAGATAAGTAAATTAACCAATGTCATAGAAAAATTAGAATGTGAAATCAACTACCATTTGTTAAATATTACATTGCATATACAAGACACTAGATTATAGATAATGAACTCATCAGCTCTGATTACTGAGCATTAAAAGTAGGCATTGCTAAACTCATTTTACAGTTGAAGAAAATCAGCTGACAAAAAGTGTGTGCTTTCTATTATAGCACATATATCATTAATAGAAAAATACATTAAGCTTTGCAGGCTTTGATTCAAAGTGTATAAAACATATACACATTACACTTTTGTTCACCATCAATAACTGAATTAGGCAATTTTTAAGAAAATCGTTAGAACTGATTATTGTTCTTTCCATGGAAGTAGCCATTTCCACAGAAACAATTGTTACATATTTTCTCTCTTATTTGTGGACTATAAAAAATAGATTTTGAACTTTAAAATGAAAGACAATTACTAGAGATGTGGCAAAGAATGGAGAAATGAATGGCCTGATAAAGATGAATAAAAGGGTGGGTATGATAAATTATAATATATGCATTAATTGAGAGCTAAAAGTGTACTTCTCATTCTTCAAAATTAATATAAAAGATTGCAAAAATATTGTCTATTTTCAAGTGATAACATTGTTACTACATTTAGTACTCAATTATATGATTTTATACAATTAGTTTTTCTGTTTCTTATTTATTCTTTCATATTGCAACATACAGCTTTGGTAAGAATACTTTTGCTAAATAAATTACTAATATATTTCTGAGAATTAAAACAAAACAAAACAAAAATTCAAATCTTGGCTATTGGAGAAAATATTTAAAGTTGCTCCTTTCCTGTTTACTCTGTTTGGTCTGATGCACAGCCTTGTGTTCTAATTACAAATGATTTTTTAACTGAATGATAGTTAATATCTGCAGCCGTAGCATATAGCATAATATATTATAGTATTTCTGACTATAAATCTTGTCTTATAGTATAGATACTTACAGACAAAACTAAACAATGTCCGTCATCATGCAAAACACAGGTAATGCATTTCAAGGAAATTGAGGCAGTAATAATAAATGATATCTTTCTAGTTTTAAAACTCTAAGTATGAGAAAACCCGAACTTGTGAGTAATAAACCCTCATAAATCTATCCATAACAAATGTATCAAGCAATGTTCAATTTTATTTCTTAGAATATCTACATTACTGTGTTGCTCATCACAACTGAATTATTTCAAAGAAAATCTAAATTTCATAGAATTATATTCAAAATACCTCAGTAGGTGCTTACAAAAATTCAGTTTTATATGCTTATATAATTTCCTCAATATTAATGCATAATAAATCTGCAAATTCTCAATTTAATTTTGTAGTTTACTTTTGATTTTAATCGTGATAAAATGAATTCCACATATTTAATTGTTTTTCTTATTCATTACCTTTAAAATATTACTTTCCATAACTTTGCCATATTTTCCTAATTAATTTATTTGTGTAAAAAGCTGGAAACTTATTGTATTAAGTGTTCTGTAATCATAGGTTTTCTGATTGCATCTCTGTGGTACCTTAGAGCATGTTCCCATCTCCACCTGATTATTTCAAATTGGTCATTACATTCAAACTGTGTAGTATAATAGAGTATAAACTGTAACAAACTGTTCAAATATAAATGAAATAAAGTTGGATGCAATTAAAATTTATCTCTCACTTTTCCTACTTACATATTGAGTAGTAAATAGGTCCATGAAGCAAGTAGTTAAACATATAAGATGATTTAGAATATAGAATATTATTATAAATATAACAATTACTATTACACAGTATTAAAAAAGTTGGATAATAATCAATAAAAAATGTTTGAGTAACAAATTGTCCTACATATGGTTGTATATTAATTACATGGCACATATTTTGCATTGTTTATTCAATTATAAAATTTTGGGTGATTTTTACTAGAACATGTCAAATCTACTGGAATTGTATCCAAGAAATTTAATGAGTTGTAAGATATTCCAAAGATCAAGGATATAACTTTGAGAATCAGTGAGGTTCACTGCTAAAGTAGATGGAAGGAATATATCAATAAATATTGATATTTATTTTATTATATATATAATAAATGCATTAATTAATATATATATATAATAAATGTATAACCTATGTTTTTATATAAACAGTTGCTCACAATATAATCAACATGTCCTACAAATTGATATAATAGAAAATCATAAATATTTTCATTAAATCCAATTATATGATACCAATACTTGTTTGATTTAATGCCCATGGAATATCTGTTTTAGTATTAATGCCATTCACAAGCTTTCTGGTCTTATTCAATCCATCTACTCTATTTTCTTATATGTAAAACTCCCATAATTGCAGTCCCTCCGTCGTGGTATATTTGTAAATGTTAGAGGAATAAACATTTTAAAAATCTACCTAGAATATCAGTGCCATGGCATAGTGGTTTAAAGAACTTGACTCACACAGGGCAACCTGAGTTCAGTTCCCAGATCACACATTCGAAGAAATGAATGAAATTAGGAAAATTGTCCTGTGACTTCAATAATTACCTCATGGGACAAATGTGCCGTCATAAACTCATCTCTCTCTCTGTGTCTCTCTGTCTCTGTCTCTGTCTCTGTCTCTCTCTTTCTCTCTCTTTCTCTCTCTTTCTGTTTGATCTCTCTTTCACACACACACACACACACACACACATACACACAAACAAATGCACGCACACAGAGATATTTACAAATAAAAATGGGTATATTGATAAGTTCATAAGATATATAAACACATCTTCACAAACACATATGATAGTACCTACAATTTACTCTGTTTTCAGAATTAAGTATATACCAGACAGAAGGAATCTTATTGTTCTTGTAAAGTGTGTTAGCTCTCATGAGAGCAAGTGCTTATGAAATCATATAACTCCTGCCAAAAATGCTATTTCTGATTTTGTATTTCCCTATGTGTTTACTGTCATCTGAACCTCCGCCAATATATTGCCATCTGCCATGACATCCTCATGATATTTGTCAATTTAATTAATAGAATTATTAATTCATCAAACTTGATTTGAGTTCATAAAATAAACCTAGTTTTTCCTTGTGGCACTATTCTAAAAGAGAAACAGTTCATAGATGGGAGATTCATTTCATATACATCTCTGAAATGTATTATTTCAATTTTGATACTGGTGTGTATTAAGTTTGCGTTCACTGTTGTTCTTTGTCAGAAATATTTTTTATGTATCTTGCTTTATAATATAGCATTCTGATAGGCTTACATATTTTTTGAACTAAAAGCAGTATTTTTCCCTCTCTCCCAGTACCTGGCTATGTTTATTTTAAAGCTGACATTCAACTTAAGAGATACAAGGAGACATAAATAGAATAGGAGAATAAATAAGACATAATTTTATGTCAGTGACAATCATCAAGAGCAAACTATAAACACACGCACACACACACACACACACACACAAACACACACTCACAGTGGATAATACTTGAAAAGTCTTCACTATTTTTCTTCATCGATTTTGTCCTTCTGGAGAATATTTTTCTTCATCTACATTACAAAAAGAAAACTGAATGAAATCTATTTGTTGTGAGAAAAATTATATTCTACTAACTGGATTAAATTTTTGACCTACAAATGTTCTTCGAGAAGACTTGAGTAATACCATACAATGTAAGTTAGATTATTAAATATTTCTTAAAGCACTCATATGAATACTGATATACAATAAAATGGTCTTTGAGGAAAATTAATTTTTATTACATAATTTAAGGAAAAATTGGGTTGGGGATTTAGCTCAGCGGTAGGCGCTTGCCTAGAAGCGCCAAAGGCCCTGGGTTCAGTCCCCAGCTCAAAAAAAAAAAAAAAAAAAAAATTAAAAAAATTATTAAAGATTATTAAGCAATTTTGTTCCTTTTCTAACTAATTAAACTACTAATATAATCAGCCCTTGTAATTAAATTGCCTTCATTTTTCTTTCCCTACTTATTCTTCAAATAATTACGTTATTAGATATCATATTTCAGATGCTGCTTTCCAAACCTCTGCAATACAAATTTATGTTGTGAGCAAAAAAAAAAAAAATCTTTATATGTAAATGATTTTCTGCAGTTAAGTGTTGCATAATGTTTTTGAAAAAGTAAGCTTAAATTTATATTTTATCACCATCAGTTATAATAATATTAGAGAATCTTTATGTTATTTTTTAAATACAGAATACTCTAAAAATGCCCTAGGATCAGAGGTATGGTCCTTTTTAATAAGAGGTGAAAATTTAGAGATGCGATCTATTAATAGGAAATATATCTCAGGAAAAGACTTGTCTACAATGTCTATGGCCTTGATTAGATCCTTGCTGTCACATGAAGAATCAAACTCACAAAAAGACTTCATGAGGCCAGGAAGTAAATAATTGTTCTTGAAATGGATTATTATTCCTGGTTCCTTCTGCTATCTTGTTCTTCCATTTAAAAGACATGATGCTGAACTGGATTTCTGCAATATATATTTCTCACTGTGATATACTGCCTCTTAATTAAATGTCTAAAAGCAGCCATTCTTATTAATTGTGGACTAATAACTTAAAAACTGTGAGCCAATAAAAAATACTCCCCTTGTTTAATTACTACAGTAACAGAAAGCTGACAATAAAATTTCATACCTGGAATGAAGAAAATATTCATATTTTTTTGTTGTTATAATAAACTTGAAAGGCAAATGCACTCTAACATTCATAAAACAGAATATTCTAATCATGCCTTTCAATTTATTCCAGATGGTTACTTAAAAATCTGAATTCTCATATTTAGTTTTGAATGTTTGCATACCTGTCATGCTTCATAAGATAAATTAGTATTCACTCAAATGTTGAATGAAAATGAAAGTACTTATTTTGTTTTAGTTTACATGATGTGTTGAGGAGTAGGCAAATATAGCAAATACAGGAAAAGGTTATATAATATTTTAATCTAATGGAAATAGTCAAATTTAAGTATCTCCACGTAAAGGGAAAAATGTAAATATATATAACAAGGCTCTCCACACCTTCAGACTTCTGCATTAGCTTATGAACCATTATTACATTTGTACTATTATATATTGAAGTTCTATGAAATCAACATTTTGAATTCTCTGTATCTGTAAGATCTGTTTATGGATCACTTCACATTCCACAATAATCTTTTACTGTACTCACATAGGTACTATTAAAATATTTAATTCTTTTAATGCTTACACAACACTCCAATATATGTGCATAAGAACTACATTTTCATTACTTTTAATTATTTAAAAATATTTAGGTTACTTCCATTTCCTGGCTACTATAAATTATCCTACAAACAATATTAATGTAAATATGTTTATTTAGCACACTAATATTTCTGGTGAATGAATACAAAGTAGGCAAGTCATCTGATTACAGTATAGTTTTTACTTTCAATTTTTAAGGAAACCATACAATTTTCCACTGTTGCTTACCATGTGATATTTTATTTTAAAGAAAACAGAAACTATATTTGAAAAGGATCTTATAAAATTGCCTATCAATTTGCACGAGTATATTCATTCTTCAATGCTTTTCTTTATTTTAGAATAATAACAGGGATGACTTTAGGAAAGTTTAAACTAGCATTATGTCTGTTGATAAATACTTATAAAAGATAACGATGACTATGGAATTTTGTAAATAGAATTTTATGGTTGGGATTTTTATTTGTTTTATTTTAAGATCATTCTTTATTTACTGGAGTATTTCTCTCTAGAGACCATTAAACTTGGGGAAGGTTTCTTTTTCTCCTTGCAATAATAAAAAAAAATTATGAGTGATAGATAACAAAGAAGAGCTTCATATTGCTCCAACACCAACATGCCAAGCTCTATTATTTTCCTTAATAAGGTGGCCTATAAGGCTTCAGGGAACACCCAGGTTGGATCCTGTCCCACATATATCCTGTCTGCCTGGATTACTAGAAGACAACCAGTGAAGGTAAGCTGCATGCTCTTTTCCCCCAGATCATTTATCTTTTCTCCTGAGGAGTATTATTGGACCCCAGAAACATTCAGAAGAGCCCCTCCATGCTAATCTCCTGTCTTGTCCAATTGCTTGACCCCATTCTCAGTCCAATCGTTGGCTTCAAGCTTATGCCTCTGTATTTGTCAGTCTGTGGCAGAGCTTCTCAGCAGATAGCTAGATTTGGCTCCTGTCAGCCTGCATTCTCAGCATCTTCAATATTGTCTGGGTTTGGTGACTCTGGATGGCCTTTTCTTTGTTCTCTCTTCTATACTTTTTCTTCTTATTTCCTACTGTGAGTATTTTGTTCCACTTTTTAAGAAGAACTGAAGCATTCACACTTTGGTCTTCCTTCTCCTTGAGCTTCATCTGGTCTATAAATTGTATCTTGGATATTCCGAGCTTTTGGGCTAATATCCACTTATTTGTGAGTGTATAACATGTGGGTTATTTTGGGTCTGTGTTATTTCACTCAGGATGATATTTTCAAATTCCATCCATTTGCATAAAAATTTTATGAAGTCATTGTTTTTAGTAGCTGAATAGTATTCCATTGTCTAGATGCACCACGTTTTCTGTATCCATTTCTCTGTTGAAGGACATCTGGGTTCTTTCCAACTTCTGGCTATTATAAATTAGGCTGCTATGAACATAGTGGAGCATGTGTCCTTGCTATAAGTTGGAGCATCTTTCAGATATATGCTTATGAGTGATATAGCTGCTTCTTGGCCTTTTGGCTAAGATCAAGTGTAGTATGAGTGATATAGTGGGTCCTTAGGAAGTACTATGTCCAATTTTCTGAGGAACCTTCAGACTTATTTCCAGAGTGTTTGTACCAGCTTAAAATTGCAACAATAATGGAGAAGTGTTCTTCTTTCAACACATCCTCGCCAGAATCTGTTGTCACCTTTTTGGTCTTAGCCATTCTGACTGTTGTGAGGTGGAATCTCAGAGTTGCTTTGATTTGCATTTCCCTGATGACTAAGGATGTTGAACGTTTCTTTAGGTGCCTCTCGGACATTAAATATGCCTCAGTTGAGAATTCTTTGTTTAACACTATAGACCATTTTTTAAATAGGGTTATTTGATTTTCTGGAGTCTAACTTCTTGAGTTCTTTGTATATATTGGATATTAGCCCACTATCAGATGTGGAATTGGTAAAGATCTTTTCCAAATCTGTTTGTTGCCATTTTGTTCTAACAACAGTGTCCTTTGCCTTACAGAAGCTTTACAATTTTATGAGGTCCCATTTGTCAATCCTTGATCATAAAGCATAAGCGTTTGGTGTTCTGTTCAGGAAATTTTCCCCAGTGCCCACGTGTTTGAGGCTTTTCACCACTTTTTCTTCTATTAGTTTGAATGTATCTAGTTTTATGTGGAGATCATTGAACCACTTTGACTTGAGCTTTGTACAAGTAGATAAAAATGGATCGATTTGCAGTCTTCTACATGCTGTCCTCTAGTTGAACTCACACAAGTTGTTGAAAATACTCTTTTTTCCATTTGATGGGTTTAGATTCTTTGCCAAAGATCAAGTGACCATGGGTGTGTCAGTTCATTTCTGGGTCTTCAATTCTATTCTATTCATCTACCTGCCTGTCTTTTGTACTAATACCATACAGCTTTTTTTTTTTTTTTTATCACTGTTTCTCTGTAATACATCTTGTGGTCAGGGATGGTGATTCCCACAGAATTTGTTTTATTGTTGAGGATAGTTTATGCTATATCAGTTTTTTTTATTCCAAATGAATTTGCAATTTTTTCTTTCTAACTGTATGAAAATTTGAGTTGGAATTTTGATGTTGTTTGTATTGAATCTACCAGATGTAAGATTGATAAAGATCTTTTCCAAATCTGTTGGTTGTCATTTTGTCCTATTGACATACTCCTGTGCCTTACAGAAGCTTTGCAATTTTATTAGGTTACATTTGTCTATCTTAGGGCATATAACATTGGTTTTTCTCTCCCAGAAATTTTCAATCTCACTCCATGAGACCACATTCACCTTGATATATAAACCACATTGTGAGAACAGGACTGAGAATAGGGATCAGTGTGCAATGAGAAACATTGTGGTCACATGATGAGTTCTGCGAATTCCAATTCTGTGGATGAGCATCAAAATGTAGAACAGAGTTTTAGCCCAGCCACTAAGCTTATATACTGTGTTTGAGCCAATTTTAAACCTGTACATTTTAGCAATCATATCATGTTTCACCATCACCATGCTCTAGTGAAAACCCTACATAGTGAGGTAACTCAGAAGGAGCAAGAGGATTATCATAATCTGTAAGGACTTCCTGTATCAGAAAACAGGGGAAGTGGCTACCTCCCTGGCCTTGGTTCTTTCCTGCATCACCAGTGTGCTGTAAGCCATCTTAAATCCAATGCCCTGACAAAGAGTGGAGCAGAGACTGAAGGAAAGGCCAGTCAGAGACTATCTTGCCTGGGAATCCATCCCACATGCAGACACCATACACCCAACATTATTTCTGATGCCAAGAAGTACTTGCTGACAGGAGCTTGATACAACTGTCTCTTGAGAGGATCTGCCAGATCCTGACCAATACAGATTGGAATGCTCAAAGCCAACCATTGGACTGATCACAGGGATCCTAATAGAGGAGTTAGGGGAAGGACTAAATGAGCTGAAGGGGCCTCATATTTAATCAATTGGAGGGGAGGCCCTTGGTCCTCTGAAGGCTTGATGATCCAGTGTAGAGGAATGCTAGGGTGGTCAGGTGGGCATGGGTAGGTGGTTGGAGGAGCACCTTCAGAGAATAAGGGTAAGAGTAAATGGGATAGGGTATTTGCAGCGGGGAAACTGTGAAGGGAACTCCATTTGAAATGCAAATAAATAATATCCAAATTTTAAAAATCCAATGACCTCTGATTCTTCAAGGAGTAACAGAAGCATTTGTCTCCTTAATCTCTATCCCAATATTCACAAAGCTGATTTCTAAATCTCTTATACCACCCAAAGTCTCAACAACAACAACAACAACAACAACAACAACAACAAGACAATTTTGGACCAATTTCCATTCCAGAACATATTATCAAACTGAATCCAAGAACATAACAGAAATGTCCAAATCTTGTTTAAGTCGTCCCTGGGATGCAACTGTGTTTCAACATAGTAAAATTGATCAATATAAACTACCATATAAAAAACTGAAAGAAAAAAAATCATATGGCCATCTCATCAGCTGCTTTATAAGTCTTTGACAAAATCAAACACACCTTTATGTTAAGATACACTAAAACCAATAAAATAGCAAGTATTACCTTAAATTATATTGTACAACTCAAACACTAAGATCAGCAAATAACTAATGGAACCACATAAAACTTAAAATTTTCTGTAAGGCAAAGGACATTGTCAATAGGACAAAACAATTGGCTACAGAATGGGAAAAGCTTGTCACCAACCCTACATCTGACAGGGAGTCATCATCCAAAAATATAAAGATCTGGAGAAATTAAGCATCAACAACACCATAACCCAATATAAAATGGGATGCAGATCTAAACAGAATTCTCAACAAAGATGTCTCTAAAGGCCAAAGAAGCACTTAAAGAAATGTTCAACATCCTTAGTCATCAGCATTATCAGGATAATGCAAATCAAAATGAAACTGGATTCCATGTTAGAACTCTTAGTATGGCTATGTTAAAAAAAAAAGTGACAGCATGTGATGATGAGGCTATGGAACAAGGGGACACCTCTGCATTCTTGTTTGTTGTGTAACAACAACAATGTTCATAGTAGCTTTATTCATAATAGCCAGAAACTGGAAACAATGTATAAGTCCATAAACAGAATAAATAAAGAAAATGTGGTACATGTACATTATTGAATATTGCTCAGCTATTAAAATCAATGATATTATGAAACTTGCAATCAATGGTTAGACTTAGAAAATATTTTCTTAAGTGAGGTAACTAAGACTCATAAATATGTTATTGGTATGAACTCACATATAAGTTGCTATTAGTCATAATGTACAGGATAACAATACTACAATCCATGGACCTAATAAAGCTATGTAACAAGGACCCAAAGTAGGATGCTTGAATCTTATCAGAAGAGGAAACAAAATAGACATGTCAGGCAGATGGAGAGAGGAAAATGGATGCTGTGGTGGTAGGGAGAGAAACTTGCATGGGTGTCAGGTCATAGGGTGCAAGAGAGAAGGAAAGTCAGTGGAGTGACATCTTTGGGATAAGTAGGAGGCTCCTGTATGGATACGGAAGTGATCCCACCTGATACTCCTAGCTACAAGAGACATAGAGCCTGGATTGGCCACCTCCTATAAGACTTCTGTTGAAAGTAGGGGACACCAGCCCTCCATCCCCACAAAACATTTGCTCCTAAATCTGCCATGCCTACCAGATGAACAATGATAAAAATGGGACAGTGCTTGAGGGAATTGCCAACCAGTGACTGGCCCAACCACCCACAGGAGAGAACCAACCCCTGACACTATTAATGATATTCTGCTATGGTTACTTAAATTTTTTAAAATATGACTTAATTTTAAAAGCAACATATTTTTCTCGAAGTCTACTGTGTACAAGTGCTAGAATAGACAGTATAGCCTAGAAACTTTCATTTCCTGTCAGATGGATAAAAATCATTAGTAAAATATTCCCAGTACCTTGTCATCCTTGATGGGTAGTTTGGAAAGAATATATTGATCTGTCTCATTTCTTCTACGGAGCAAACTCTAAGGTGGTTGAATTACTTAGGGGGAGCTTGGACCCGAGGCCAACTAAAAGTCTGTCCCATGTTTCTAGGCCTCTAAGGCAAAAGCATTGACACAGGAATGACTTTGTGCTTGGTTTTCTCAGTCATAAAAATAGTATGACCAATTTCATTTACTTGTGGCTTGGTAACAAATGCTAGCATTGATCCTGGTATGTAAATAAGAAATATTTTCAAATTTCTTGTGAGTCATAGAGGTAGTAGTACTAGAATGAGAATGTAAGGTCAGATTATTTGAGTCCAGAGTTGAATGAATTCATCTTGATGGTGGGTTCTTCTTCTATCCTCAAAGAGAAGAAAACTATAGTTAATTCAAAGTGTTAGAAACCAAATTTATCCTTCATATATTTATAGGTACAGAGGTGCCAATGATGTTAGAACCAGCATAGTTCCTCGGAAATTCTCCCCAGGCTTTCTAAATCTCTGGTAACACATTTTTTAAGCCTTTAATGCAGAAGAAGGAAATATATAGGCTCTGCTGAGCAGAATGACTAGGGAAATGTTGGGCTTCTATCAGGCATTTATAGTTTTAGGATTCCTCTGTGTTTTAGTGGCACCAATGTACAAAGGGAATTAAGCCATTTTGATCTCCAATAATGAGAAACATGGCTCACATTCAGACATAAAAGTATTTAACACAAGTTTATCCTTGAAATACATTGGGAATGAAATGAGAGTAAAAAAAAAATGTGATGATGGTAGAGACCAACTAATGGGTTACATTTCTTTCTTCTCAAGTAGAAATGGGAGAGGATTTTTAATTATTTTTCTTAGCAAGCATATCAAAACATATCTACAGAAAGATAAAAATTATGTGTTATATATTTAAGCCAGAGAGATCGACAAGACTTTGAAAATTTGAAATCATATGGGCGTGTGGCATTTTCTTTCTTCTTTCTTTCCTTCTCTCTTCTAATGAATTGTTTTTCTTTTAGATGAAAACCACATCATAGACTGTCAGACCTACATCGTTTATTGTACCTTTAAGAGCAAATCTGTGTTGTGCAACAAAGCCGCCATTGACAAAATGCAATGATTACCCCAGAATCATAGAAATGAACTCTGTTTAGAAAATACAACAGAGAATGCCATTGCTTCAGAAATGTGTATTTGAAATTGTAAGGAGATGGAGGCATAATGACTGAAATTAAATGCTACTCAAAGAGTTTCAGGGAAGAATTATTGGAAGGTTAAGATCCCGCACCTATCACCTCTGTCAGTTGTGACACACATTAAAGAAAATGCCTTATTTTGTAAATGTTGTGTTGTCACTCTGTGAGCAATAGAATGATCTCTGGAAATGGGATGCACCAATAAGAACACATTTAAGAACACAGTACCAGTAGTCAGTCTGCCTGTGTACTATTAGCTCCTTAACATTAGCACTGTAAATCTACCTTTGTGACTCACTTTTCTTTTAGAATGGGATTATTACAATTTTATTAGTCTATTGTTCCAGCATGTAAATATCATCACAGAGATCTTGCTTCAAAATTTATTTTAAAATTAAATATCATGTATAAAAAAGAAATACAAACAACAAAACACAGCAAAATAAATATAATTGCCATATTATACTCTAACTCATCATAGTATCTCCATTGGAGTTGTTTCTGAAAAAGAAATATATGTTAAAATTGATTTGTTATGAAATTAAAATATTGTTTATGTATAATAATAAATTATCATATAGTAAATAAAATATTTTTATATTATATGAAATTCTGAAATTAGTTTTAGAATCTAAAATCTTGATTTCATAGAACTTGAAAGTACAATGGTAGAAACTATAACAAATGTTCAGTAATTTTATAGATATTAAATATAAAGTTGTTATAATTTCAACATTTTTGTGTTCCTAAATATTTTTCAATAAACATACACTATATATTTCTACTAATATGTGGCTGTTGCTGTGGTTTATTCTAATAGCATCATCTGAGCAAGTTAAAAATCACACCAGATATCTACATATGTAAGATTTACATTGTAGTTTGAAACTAAGTAGTATGGGGTATTTTCCTTCTTTGAAAGTTTCTTAAAGAAGAAACAGCATGAGTCATGAAAAAAATTCACTAGCAGAGTAGAATAATAAAATATGTGTCTCTTGAGTTTATTGCTCCACATGATATATATGCTTTTCACACCATACTGGTTTTTATTTTATTTTATTTCTTTATGTTTAAAGAGGTATTTTCCCAAGTGAAAAAAATCATGCATTAAATAAAAGAATAAAAATTCTTATTGAACTAATCCCCTTGATATCTAATCCTTAGACTTCAACTTTTATCAGTGGTAGTGGTGATAAATGCTATTGGTTGCATGCTTCACCTCCCTTTTCTTCACCCTCCTGTTTTATTCACCTCTTTGTTAGGGAAATTTGGCTTTGCTTTTAGATCCTTGCAGGGAAGGTAACTTCTACCTTATTGTCTGATATAAACTTGTTTGAATTTGTGAAAGAGTAAAACCATGTTATAAAAAATCTTAACATGAAAAACTATGTTAAAAATTTAGGCATTTTCATTTGCTTTATCAATTTACTGGGGAACTGAGAACACTAAGTAATTTCCCTACAAAGAAATAGAAGTTCAAGTTGATTAGAGTATGGAGCCACAATCAAAAGTTAAAATTGAAATATTTCAAATGAAATATTTGTAACGGACTAGATGAACTTTTCAAATTAAAAAGAAAAGTATTATAGTGCATGTTTTAATTCTTGGAATAAATTCAGAAAATATTTTATATCTTGAAATCAATAATATTTGAACTGGTAAAAAAGTTTAAATAGCAGTTGTTTATTGGTTGTAATATATTCTAATTCATTTTGGTCAAGCACATTTGTACAGGTTTAAAGAAAATGCCTACTTAAACTTTTTCTGTAAGATTCCAAACTATCCCCAGTAGTACGGATCTAGCTTTAAATAAAGATGTTAATTGCTTTTATCTTAAATTATCACTTTCAAGTTAAAATTTGTAAAAGAGAATATACACTATAATGTTTGCAGATTTTAAAATAATCTATCTCACTATTAGTCTAATATGTTTCATCTGTGCTGATATATTTGTGTAATAAGTCTATCTATTCAGAAACATTTCATGATCGTATGATTTTACGTTCATATTTTTAATTTTAATTTTATTATTATCCTTTAATCACTTTTCACAGTAGAGTTGCCATCCACCTACTGATCTGCCCTCCAGCCACTCACCATCCCCTTCTCCCATCTCCAAGAGGACATCACCATACCCCACCTCTGTTCCCCCAAACCTCCCTACTCCCTGAGGCCTCAACTCTCCCACTTTCAGATATGGATAACACAGTCAGCCTACAGACTCTGACTCAGGGAGAGCCTGTGATTCAGGTTTTGGGGGACCCAGATTGAGACTGAGCTGCACATTACTACATATGTTCTAGGGGAATCTGTCTAACCTGTATATGTTTTTGTTTGGTGACTCAGTCTGTAAGAGTACCCAGGAGTGAAGATTAGTTGATTCTGTTGGTCATTCTGTGGGGCTCTCACCTATAATACCATGGCCTTCCCTCCTTTCCCCATCTATTCCATAAGAGTCTGTGACCCCATCCAATGTTTTCTTGAGGGTATCTGCATCTGTTTCAGTCAGCTGCTGGGTAGAGCCTCCTGTCTGTAAACATATTAGAGTATTATTAATACTGATAGGAATTGGTGCTTTCCCATGGGATGTGTTGCAATTTGGGCTGGTTATTGGTTGGCCATTCCTTCAGTTTCTGCTTCATCATTGTTCCTGCCTTTCTTTTAGCCTGGATGAATTTTGAGAGGAAAGTTTTTGGGTGTGTATACTTCTTCCCCCACAAGAGTCCTGCCTAGTTAGAGGAGGTGACCTCTGTAGTTCTCACTATTAGAGATTTCTGTTAAGGTCACCTACATTGACTCCTGGGAGCTGCTCCCATCTCTGGTCTCTATGACTTCATAGCGATTCTTTCTACCTCCTCTGACCTCCAGTAGTTACAGATTTCCATCCATTCTTCTGGCCTTCTGGGCCTCTCTCCTGTCTCTCCCCATACCTGATCCTGCACTGTAGAGGGCCGCAATAACATGCGCCACCACTAGATGGCGCTGGCTTCCACTGCGCCCCACGTGGAAGGCCAAGTCAGTCTAGATGGCGCCAGCCTTCGCCGCGCCAGCTGGCCCCCTTCTCAGGAAGTTAACTGTGCGCATGTGCAAGAGTGCCTTCGTGCCAGGTCTTTGCCCATTCCGGGGCGTGCCTGATGAGATCATGAGTAAGCAACCAATCAGGTGTGGATGCCTGCCTGAGGGTTAAATAGGCGCGCCTGGCCGGTGCGTGGGGCTTCCACCATGAGAGAGGAATAAAGTCACTCATAGCAAGAATTTCTATGTCCCGTGTGCTTCTTGGAAGTCGCGCGTGGGACACTGCACCCCCATTCCCTTACCTCTCCTCTCTCCCACCAAGGTCTCTACTTCCCTCTGCCTCCTATGAGTATTTTGTTACCCCTCTAAGAGTGATTCAAGCATCCTTCCTTGGGCCTTCCTTCCTCTTTAACTTCTTTGAGTCTGTAGGGTATATCAAGCATGTTCTGAACTTTTTTGGCTAATATCCACTTATAAGTAAGTACACATCATGAATGTTCTTTGGGGTCTTTGTTATTTCACACAGGATGGTATTATCTAGTTCCATCCATTTGCCTGTAAATTCATGATTTCAATGGATGAGCAGTATTTCATTGTATAAATGAACCACATTTTCTGCACCCATTCTACAGTTAAGGAACATCTCGTTTGTTTCTGGTTTCTGGCTCTAATGAAAAATCCTGCTATCAAGGTATTAAAGGACATATATTCCACATAAATAATTTTAGTAAAATGGAAGAATTTTATGCATTCTATACTCTTTTGTGGACTTACAAGTGCTTCTGTTTTTTAAGTGTGTTTGTGTTTGTTTGTGTATGTGCATGTGAGTGTGTGTGCATGCATGAATATGTGCACATTGTGGGTACCTAGATCCCAGAAGAAGTTATCAGATCCCCCTGGGTGCAAAGCTACAAATCATTGTTAGCAAGTTGATACTCAATGTGGATGCTGGTAACTGAAGTTCTCTTTTATGAAGAGCAATAAGAGCTCTCAACCACTGAGTTATCTCTTCAGCACCCTGTAATTTATTTTAAAAAGATATTTGTGTTTTGGTAATCTCCTCCAAGATAAACATAGATGTGTTGATTTTTCTTTTACAAAGTTGTAGAGGGATCTTCTGTCTAACAATGCCATGTTATTATTACCATCCTTAATTTGGTGACAGGTTCAGTGCTTTGCATTAAGTTGTTCTAAATATTTACCATTGTAATTAATAAGTCAATTACTATTTTGATCATTTATGCACATTTGAACTCTCAAAACTGCCAAACAATTTTGTAAGTATTAAAGAAAATATATTCTATATATGTGCAGTAATTTTTCATTCAGACAAATATATATTTGAACATTGTAATTTTCACACTTTCATATATACTCATGTATTTTTGTCTCTCCATCACCATTATTTCCATTTTCCTTCCTACCCTAGAAGCCACAACATTTCTCTATAAATTTCTTTGCTTTAATTATTGGTTTTGATTTTATTTAGTATTGCATAGAAGTTAATCATTGCTATTTGTAAGATTTTAAGTTTGGAATTAACCAGCTGATCTGAGTGGCCTCACCAGTTGGTATAAAACTCG
Organism: Rattus rattus; assembly: GCF_011064425.1. Taxonomy (NCBI): domain Eukaryota; kingdom Metazoa; phylum Chordata; class Mammalia; order Rodentia; family Muridae; genus Rattus; species Rattus rattus. The sequence goes on from NC_046172.1 coordinate 74,207,662, forward strand.
AGACCATGAATTTCTACCTTCCCTGACATATTTTCTAAATTACCTACATAACAACAGTATGTGGTAGTGTCCTATTGATCATATCTCTCTCTGCAGCTGAATGTGAAGACCTCCATAAGCCTAGTTTCAGTATATATGGCTGCCAGTATACACAACTGCTATGAATTTGTGATTCCCATGTGCATGACCTGCTTAGAAAATGATATTTCACAGGCCCTGTCCCAATTCTGAAACTCATATGATCTTTTAGCCTTTTCTTCCACAATATCTCTGAGTTATATGTGGGTAGTATAAATGTTTTGTTTAGGGTTGACAACATTCCTTCATTCTTAACATCTTGTAAACCCATAAATTTTTACATTCACTTACATTTACTTATATTTTAATAAATTTTATTGTTTTCATTTATATCAAATGCAAGAACAGATATTTCTGTTTAAGTCCCAGGGGAACATTTTTCTGTGGGTAAAACACCTATATTTAGGGGTTGGTTTGAGTCTACATAATTTAAAGTAAACAACTCTAATAGAATCTTACTGTACCAGGATCTAAGACCTCTTATGTGTTTGGACTAGGTTTATATTATTGGACATGGGTTCTACCTTATAGAACAAACCCCAAGTGTTTTATTTACCCCTAAAACTGTCATGTATTATATTGCACCAATAACACCAGTGGGAACATCTTGTTTGGCAAGTTGGTATTGTAGTTTATAGATTTCACAGCTGTGTTATATCATTGAGTCCTTAGATCACTGTAGCCCTTAGCATGCATAATAAAAATTTCTCTGTAGATACACATAAACAACTGGTAGATATTTGATATTTTTAATTTAAGGCCAGAGTACCAGTGGATTCGAATGTTTAAAGTGAATTTATGACTCATATTAATGTCTTTTCTGGCTGTTTATTCTCTAAGAAATAAACACTTCACTATTATAAGTGTTTGATTCCACACCACTATGCCAATTCTATGATATACGACCTATGCCTGTTTATCCAATACAATGAACAGACCACTTACAACAGATTATACAGCCTAAATACACACAATTCTTTATAATGTTCAAGGGAAAAATCTTTGTTACTAGTGTCTTATAGCTCAAAACAGTTAACAATTCATTAAATTTCAAATTTGTTAAGCATCAAAAAAATAAATCTAATATTATGTCTTCAATATGCCCTTTTATCTAAAATTAGAATAATGTAGGTATTTGGTGGAAAAGTGAACAGAAAATTGACAAATGGTGTTAAGAATGAAACCATTGTTCTTGTAATACAAATTTACATTACTCTCTCTATTTCCCTATTTATCTCTCTGTCTCTGTCTAACTCTTTCACAACCCCCACTACTCTCACTCTCCATCTCTCTTCTCCCTTTCTGTCTCTCTCTAGTTGATTCTTTTTCCACTTTGATTTCCTTGATAATTTTAAATTTGCATCTTTAGGAATAATTCAGATTTATGAATTTTAACTTATTGTTTAAAAAACATTTCTCTCTCACCATGGTAGATGACTTCAGGCTAATTAAACAGTGTGACATTCTGAGACAATGGGACCAAAGCACTAATATCAAATCAAGATTGTGATATAAAAAATGAATTAAGTACTTTTCATTTGAAAACATGAATATCTCTTAAAAATATTGAACAAGTAATGTCAATGAGGAAAGAAACACTATTAGTTGCAATCAACAGCTTGCTATTGAATATAAATAATTAAAATACTAAATTTTTCCATATACATTAATAAACACTAAAAACATGGAAAAGATATGTGATATAAGGATGAAACTATAGGTTTTGCAATGGAGATTTATTAGTAAGTATTGACAAATATACAAATAGTTTTTATTATTTCAATTTCAGCTCTATCCAAATTTACGCAGTGTCTTTTTTCCCCTTTGCTTTTGTAATCCTTCACATATGATTGGTTCTTAGTAAATGTGTTAATTATATCACAATATCTGTAATATCCTCTAAAACTTTAGCCATTCTGATTGGTGCAAGGTGGAATCTCTGGGTTGTTTTTAATTTGCATTTCCCTGATGATCATTTCTTCAGGTACTTCTCAGCCATTTGATATTCCTCAGCTGAGAATACTTTGTTTAGTTTTAAATGGGTTATTTGATTATCTGAAGTCTAACTTCTTGTGTTGTTTATATATATTGGGTATAAGCCCTCTATCACATGTAGGATTGGTAAAGATCTTTCCCAGTTTGTTGGTTGCTGCTTTGTCCTAATGACAGTGTCCTTTGCCTTACAAAAGCTTTGCAAATTTATGAAGTCCCATTTGTTCATTCTTGATACTAAAGCATAAAGCCACTGGTGTTTTCTGTTCAGGACATTTCCCCCAGTATCCATATGTTCAAGACTCTTCCTTACTTTTGCTTCTATTAGTTTGAGTGTATCTGGTTTGATGTGGTGGTCCTTGATACACTTGAACGTAAGCTTTGTACATGGTGATAAGAACGGGTCACTTTGCATTCTTCTACATGCTGACCTCCTGTTGAACCAGCACCAATTATTGAAAATGCTATCTTTTTTTCCATTGGATGGTTTTAGCTCTTTGGCTAAAGATCAAGTGACCATAGGTGTGTGAGTTCATTTCTGGGTCTTCAATTCTATTCCATTGATCTACCTTCCTGTCTTTGTACCAGTACCATATAGTTTTTATCACTATTTCTCTGTATTGCAGCTTGAGATCAGGGATGTTGATTCTGCCTGTAGTTCTTTTAATGTTGAGGGTAATTCTCACTATCCTGTGTTTTGTTGTTGTTGTTGTTGTTGTTGTTGTTGTTGTTGTTGTTGTTGTTGTTGTTATTCCAAATGAACTTGCAAATTGCTCTAACTATGAAAAATTGAGTTGGAATTTTGGTGGGGACCACATTGAATCTGTAGATTGCTTTTGGCAAGACCGTCATTTTTACTATATAAATCTGTTAATCTATGAGCACGGGAGGTCTTTCCATTTTCTGAGATCTTCTTCAATTTCTTACTTCAGAGATGTGAAGTTGTTGTTATACAGATTTTTCACTTGCTGGGTTAAAGTCACACCGAGGTATTTTATATTATTTGTGACTATTGTGAAGGGTGTCATTTCCCTAATTTCTTTCTCGGCTTGTTTCTCTCTTATGTAGAGGAAGGGCTACTGATTTATTTGAGTTAATTTTATACCCAGCCACTTTGCTGAAAGTGTTTATCAGGTTTAGTAGTTCTCTGGTGGAACTTTTAGGATCACTTAAATATACTATTATATCATCTGCAAATAGTGATATTTTGACTTCTTCCTTTCCAATCTGTATCCCTTTGATCTCCTTTTGTTGTCTGATTTCTCTGGCTAGAACTTCAAGAACTATATTGAATAAGTAGGGAGAGAGTGGGCAGCCTTGTCTAGTCCCTGATTTTAGTGGGATTGCTTCAAGTTTTTCTCCATTTAGTTTAATGTTGGCTACTGGTTTGCTGTATATGGCTTTTACTATGTTTAGGTATGGGCCCTGAATTTCTGAACTTTCCAAGACTTTTAACATGAAAGGGTGTTGAATTCTGTCAAATGATTTCTCAATGTCTAACAAGATGATCATGTGGTTTTGTGCACCTTTTTATCCCATTACATTGCTGAAAATGTTTACCAGCTGTAGAAATTTCATAATAGAGTTCATAGGGTCACTTTTGTGTAAAATGACCAAGTTCAAATAAAAAACTCTTTTGCTTTTTTCCTTTTTTCTCCCTGATCTCCTCAAGATATTTTATGATTCTAGCTAAAACTCCAATACTATATTGAATAGCTATATAAAGAGTGGACAATTACATCCGATTTTAATAGAATTGCCTTTACTTTCTCTCCATTTAAATTGATGTTTTGTATGGGCTTGCTCAAAACTGTTTGTATTATTTTTGACTTATATCCTCTGAATCCATATTCTCTGCAACTTCTATTTTAAATGAGCATTGGATTTTTTTTTATTAACTTGAATATTTCTTATATACATTTCGAGTGTTATTCCCTTTCCCGGTTTCCGGGCAAAGATCCCCTTCCCTCCCCCCCTTCCTTATGGGTATTCCCCTCCCCACCCTCCCCATTGCTGCCCTCCCCTGACAGTCTAGTTCACTGGGGTTCATTCTTAG